>NC_050173.1:22827791-22912791 GCF_008315115.2 Sander lucioperca | reverse complement strand
CCTGACCAGGTTCCTGAAAGATACTGGTCCTGGCTAAGAAATAATGCTTGACACAATCTCCAGTATAACTACAATATGTCATTTCTTTCACTTTGGTTTATGTACGGCTTAAACAAACAGGAGAAAGATATAACATGATATTTAAGCCATTTTCTCATAACTCATAAAATCAGATCCAGTTGCCCTTTTCACACATAGCACACAACAGCAGAGTGTCTGTGTCAGACATGTTCTCACCTACTGGAAATACACTTAGTGGTTTAGGCGTGGGGTGGCACCTGGGTAGAGCGTGCAGGAGGCTGGACATGACGCAAAAAGTATGCTGCGGACATCGTAAATTACGGTTCGTAATTTTATGAAAAACAACAGAGTCTCTTTCCGTTCCTAGACAGAAAATCCCTCAACAATTTTGTATTTTCGGATGGTTGTATTCTACTGGTTTTGCATGATAGGAACGTCATCAACACAGGAACTTGCTCGCTGTGAATTCTCCGGATAATGACCAGCTCTATTTACACATGGGCTCAATCGGACATTACACAAACTTTGTACTAGGGAGCTGGCAGTTCAATGTCAGGTCCAACTGATTCGGACATTTGCGTTCTCACATAAAGCTCCTCTGGGTAATGTTTAGATAAGCTCAGGGGTGCAGTGCCTGTGTGAAAGGGACTTGAGTGAGCTTTAAAGGTGCTGGTTAGCTTAGTTAGTTAAGTTAGCTTTGGACAGAGCCAGGCTAGCTGTTTCCCCCTGCTTCCAGTCGTTATGCTAAGCTAACCGGCTGCTGGCTGTGGTTTATTCAAGACCATTAATGAGATTTAAATGATGTCCTATATTTGACAACTTTAACTTGCTTATATTCTGAAAATGTAAGTGTAAAAGAGGCAGAAGTTGAAGGAAGTGGAGGAGGAGGTGGCCATTAAAACAGGCCACATCGCACCACATCGTACCCGACACATACTGTGTGCGTGTGACCGCTCACTCGCCCTCTCCTCCCCTCCTTCTCCTTTGCAGTCCTCCACAGTCACGCCAGCACCTCCAGGTCCGGAGAGCAAGGCTTTCTGGGGGATCAGAAACAGATGTGCCTCCTGCCCCTCTTCTCTTAACTCGTACAAAAACACACACGCTGTCTTGTACACACACATACACACACACGCTGGCGGCAATTCAGAACCGGCACCAGGACCCAGCCGGAGTGACGAGGCAGTGTGACCCTGAGCTTGACCCCGGCCAGCAGCACCTCAGACAGGAAAGGGACACAATTGGCTTCAGCTGTGACCCTCCGCCCCCTCCCTCCTGCCTGGTCCCCCTTTCTCATTAAGACAAACTGTTTTTTAAGGCAAAGCAGCTTTCACTACCACTAAAGCCAACACCCTAGAGCACGGAGAGGGGCGGTGGAGTGAGGGGGGAAAGATGGAGGGAAGGTGAAAGAACTAGAAGCAAATAGAGCTGGAGCAACGGGGGTACAAAGAAGGTAATAAAAAGAAAAAGAACAAAAGATCAAGGTGAAGGAAAACGTTAGAGGGAAAAAAGGGCAGAGTGTAAGAAAATCTAGACTGAGGGGGAAAGTCAGGCATATCACTTGCAGCTGTTGCAGGCTCATGTTCCCAGAATCCATTGTAACTTGGCACAGTTCTTCCAATGAGAAAGGGTGGTGTCATGGTTACATTAATATCAAAACAACTGCTTTGAATTGGAGAAAGAGGCACAGAGAGAGAGAAAGATGAAATCACTTAATAGTAATGACAATAAAATCAGTGTAATTATGAACAGCAGTAAGACATATTTGTCTTGGAAACAGACTGCTGAGTGTACAAACAACATATTTGTTTGTTTAGGGATGTACAGCAAAGACGTGGAAAGAATTGGACTTCTTTCACATCCATAAAAAAAGACTCTTTTTGCTTGCCTCTGCTTTTGCTGTCTTCTCTAATCCATCAACCCCTCCAATCCCCTTTAAACACCCACATTTCTCTTCCAATTTCTTCATAACAGCGAGAGTTGTTCAGACTCAGTGGAAACTGTGTGTATGTGTCTATCAGATCGCCTGTTCCAGGTCGTCGTGTCTGCAAAACTACTGAAAACATTTGCATATTTCATATTTGGCGACCTGCAACGGCCAAAACCTAAAGTAAAGAAACTATACGGATCTGTGTGTGTGTGTGTGTGTGTGTGTGTGTTGTGTGTGTTGTGTGTGTGTGTGTGTGTGTGTGTGTGTGTGTGTGTGTGTGTGTAAGTGAGAGTGGCAGGGCATGCTGAGGTAGATTAATACCGCTGCTCAGAGGGGGGTTCCTCCATTCAGGGCTGACTGATGTGCGTCCCAAATTGATTTATGAAAACGGCCCTTAATCAATTATGTGTGGAGAAGGAGGGGAGAGGGAAAAAGAGAGAAGAAGAAAGAGAGGATCTGAGGGGGGTGGAATTGGAAATAAATAGGATAGAGTGGATGAAGCTGCGGAGGGAAAGTGTGTGAATGATGCTGCTCTGCTGAGGAATGTGTCTAATGGATGTCAGTTTATGCCACAGGTGTCCAACATGGTGGATGAGATGGTTTGTCAAGGAAATACAATGCACTGTGGCTGATCCTGGTGTATGTAACCAATTCTATAGGCAACACACTGTGCATGCTGCATCCATAACATTTATCAAAGGACTTGTGACATAGTGTAGCTGATAGATTGGTTTCATTTGTCCGGACAAAGAAAGAGGGAAAAGATTGGTAAATGCACACATGCTCAGTCCTAAAAAGCGGCTAGTAGAAGCAGTAAAGGTTGAATCTGTGCAGCAGTGCAATGTGGTTTTTTTTTGTAGTAATAATGGCCCAGTTTTCGGGGGGGAGCAGCGGAGTAGAGTGAAGCTGCAGTTGTTTAAAAAGCCCTTCCCTTGCCTTGCCCATTGTGCCTGAGACAGGGGTGTGTGGGGGAATTGGGGGGTCACGCTGAGAGCTCGTTCCTCCTGCCTGTCAGAACTCTATCTGGGATCCAGCCGGAACTAATCAACTCCAATAGGCCTCCCCATTACCCAGGGTGCAATGGGCCACGGGCTAGGGGCTGGCCGGTGGGAAACAGAGAGAAGGAGAAGGGAGAGGACCCCCCCCCCCCCCCCACACACACACACACACACACACACACACACACCACCACTATCCCTCCACAAACACTCCATACTCCACCAGCCCGTGCAGCACACACAACACTCCCACTGTTTCACACTGAAGCAATAATAAACACTTGCAATAATATTTTCACAGCAAGCAATAGCCTACTTCAGATCAGAACCTCGCACAGCTGCAGAGTGCACATGGGCACCCACTCTCACACACACACACACACACACACACACACACATCACCATTATCATCACGCACATGTCACACCACGCTGATTCTAAAACTTGACATTTTAAAGGAACTTTAAGAAAAAGCAGCAGAATGAATTCACAAAATGGCTTCTACACATGACAACAAACTGCATCAAAACAAACTTACTTACAGTATAAAACCATATGTATGTTTATAATGTCCCAGTGGCTAATGTGGTAATTAAACCACTGAGGTATCACCCATTTTTTTTTTTTTTTTTTGCAATTTCTATTTTAATAGTTGAGGAAATAGTGTACATAACTGACTGATGCTGTGATGTTACCGTTACTTTCTTTTAATAACAAAAAAAAAAAAGTGTTTTGTTGTTAGTGTTATGTGCACCTGGTGTGGTTTTATTTAATTAATAAAATATTATGAAAAAGAAGTTGGAAAAATAGTTCTACATAAACTCCTCAAGAAATTTGATGGGAAACAAATTGAGCTATTACAGTACATTAATATTGCCCTCTGGTGGCATGATAACCACACTGCTAAGGGAAAGTTACATTAAAGAATAAATATTACACAACTTTTCTACTAACTATCTTCTATAAATCTATATATTGAATTTCTTTTAATTAAAAATACCGAGGTAGTGTAATTAAGTGGATTAATGGGCTTTGGTATAATTATTATAAAAAATCTTATAAAAAAACTACTCAAGAAACACAAGACGTTCTACTGACTGCAGAAAAAAAAACAAGATATATCCAAACAGGTTAGTGATGAATTGATTTCATGATAGCTCAGGAAAAATGATGGTTCAAATGATTCAAACCAGAAAAGCAGTAAGAACTATAAACGCCTTTCTCTTCGCACAGGTCGCTCTGAAGTCTAGACTATCTGACAGCACCTACGTCACTTCAGACACTATCAAAGGCAGTGGTATGAGCCAATGTGTGAGTGTGTGCACAAGCTTTAGTGTGTGTTTTTCTGAGTGACTTCAGCCTCCTTTACTGAGGTGAAGTGGGGGCAGATTTAAATGAGTAAAGAAAACGACCCCCCTCCATGCCCCCACTGCACCCCCTTTTCATTGTATGTGTGTGTGTGACTTTACCCCAGTCTCATTGGGTGCACATTTTTTCTTAAACTGAAAAACTCCTAATTAATATCAATTGAGTTCTTTCCCTCTGCTATAAGTTGCATGATGCATGTGTGGATATGTGTGTATGAGTAAAGGAGGTGTGTTAAGGCTGCTGAGAGGCCCAGATAAAGGTGGTGATGTTGGTGATGGTGGGGGGGGAGTCACATGGGAACCTTACCCAGGCACTGTCATGGAGGGGGGCATTGAGAGGCACTGGGGTGGGGTTAATCCTCATTCACCCCGTCCTTCAATCAGCTGGGTCAGGCACAATAAGTCCCGCCCGCCTCCCCCTGCATCTCCACGGTGACCTCTGACCCCACATTTATGGCTGCTTTCCCTGGCCCCTTTATGCCTCCATCCTGTTATTATCTGCAATATTTACTCCTTTTGATTACCCTGCTGGCCATTGTCGTCGCTCACACAGCACTCCTGACTGACTGGAAAACTCAAGTGCTCTTGTTCCCACTCCAGCATCCCCCCCGAAACTTTGAAACCCTCAGCAAACACTACCTGAAGTAAAAATGAGCCCGCTTGCGACCACTTATTTATGGCTTTTTGATTTAGGCCACAAGGAGCTGCACAGAAGAGCAGCAGCAGCCAATGAATGGGCAAAGTCACAGAAGTGCTTTTAGAAGGCTGACTTGTGGTTAAGATGCATTACATGTAACCATGTGTAATACCCCTCTCTCTGCATTTGTTTTCTGTCTGTAGCTTTACAATTCAGTACCAATAAAAG
Source organism: Sander lucioperca (assembly GCF_008315115.2). Lineage (NCBI taxonomy): Eukaryota > Metazoa > Chordata > Actinopteri > Perciformes > Percidae > Sander > Sander lucioperca. Next base: position 22,907,613 of record NC_050173.1, on the reverse strand, counting down.
CAGAAATGTTTTTGTTTATAGTTCTGTTGAGTACATAAACACAGATTACATTCAGCATTACAATGAATCTAAATGCAGTGCAACCAAAATATTCAACACTAGGAATTATAATGCAAAAAGACATGAATCTTTAGAAAACAACAAAATGATACTAATGCAACTGATAAAATAATAATTCTATCATTTAAAATAAGGAAAACATAATAAATAATATAAACAAAATGATCAAACAAATTCACCGACAGATGCACATAAAAAAGTCTTTAAGACCTTTTTTACAACAGACCTTTTCAACTTGTCTTCTCAGGAAAAGCACAGGTGTTACTAATAAAATGAATTAATGTTGGCTCAATTCCATTAAGTGTCCCAATAAAAAGACTAACGACTTTATGTTTTGTTTAATAGTATGACATTTGTTTTATTTCCTACAATAAGCTCAGGTATATGTTACTGTAGGACTCTGTAGACAATTTGAATCTTACAATGCAACCTGGATGTGTAATCAGTACTGATACCAGAAATTGAAATATGCACTTTTATTTTTATATCCTGCTCTGTTAGATGGTGGTTGTTACAACTGAATCCTACCTGCTCAAAGTTAAGCTGGCTGGATATGTTAGTTGCTCTCTGCTTCCAACTTGCTTATCAACTGTATTAAAAAAGAGAGAAAAAATACGACACCACTTGACATCTGTTAAAAGATATTCAAAGTCATTTTTAGATAGTGACTGTTTGCCTTCCGCAGTCCGAAAGGCACCAGAGTCCAGCTCTGTCTCTCTAATAATTGTCTCCAAGTTGCCATCTGCTGACTTTGGACTGCGGTGCAACATTTTCTCTTGCACACACAAACACAACCCATATGATATGAATGGAAAGATGAATGCATCAGTCATGATATAAATTAGAGAGACACAACATAAACAAGAAGTGAAAAACAAAACATAATGACGTTACGGTCCTGTCATCACCATGTGCAGAAATCTGTGGTCACGGCTACAGTGCCTCGTCCACAGACATCCATGGTGGTTGAGTCCTGCAGGGCTGTCATGATGCTGCCAGGCTACAGCAAGGTAAAAACTAAATTAGAAACTATTAAAAATGTACTTGGTATAAGTAAGTATGTAGAAAAGCAAGACAAGAAAATGAGTTAGAGAAGAAAGAGAGAAAGCACTGATTATTCCAGTGGTTTCATAAATATGCATGGGTCAGTAAATCACAGTTAAATTAAATTGTCTGTATGCATTTTTAAGAAAAAAACAAGTGTCATAGTAAAAGAACAAAGACTTCAGATATAAGACTCGGAAAAAAAGAAAAACTAATGTTGGTGTGCATGTGCATCGTATCTTTGTGTACCATAAACAGCCACCAGAGGCCATACTTTAGTTGAAGCCACAGTGGAGAGGACTAAAAGTGGGTTAAAGCAACTCTTTTTTCTCCTCTCTCTCTCTCTTGCTCCTTTTTCTGCATGACTTATTGGCACGCAACTCCCTTCTCCCTTTAAAAAACACAAACACACTGAAACTAAGTGATATCAAACGTGCCTCAAAGACATGGAAACAGACCATAACTAAACCAAACCACAAGCATAGAAACAAAAAAAGACAGACTGCCTGACCACGCTTAGTTTGGACCTTCATGTGGGATTTGATGTAGCTGAAGTTTAAAATGTTTAGGGGGCCAGTACACCATATGGCCACTAAGCCACACACATGACTCGTGTGTTTTTGGACAGTCAACTCCACTCATGTACATACAACTGTGCATAATACACACAGACTTTTCTCTTAAATCTCAATTAGGTTGAATGAAAACAGGCACTCTGGATATTTTACTGTATCTGCTCACAAATCACTCATTGGTATATATCAAGGTTTTCCTACTGCAGTGTGTGCTATAAAACAGTAATGACAAAAAACACAAAGTTAATTTAAAAACATGTTTAATTCAGTCATTTAAAATTGCATAGATAAAATACTAAAAACACAGGTTTTAAAATTTCCTCAGGTTGAATAATTACTCCTCTTGTCATCTCACATGAGCGGACAAGGCAAACCACCCCTCTCTCTCTCTCCGTTTCTCCATCTGTTGTGGAAAAAGAAAAGACGTTATAGATCCAAGTAGCAATAGTTTGGAGAAACCTCAGTACGTCCATGCAATCTATAGTTTGTGTACCTGGGTTTTGCCATCCCTTGGTTCTCCTCCAAGACTGTGAGAAGACACTTCAGAACCAACATATCTGCAGCATAGAAATACATATAATAATGTTAGCGCTTAAAATATGGGTTTAGTCTCTTGCAAGTGTTTTATAAGAAACTAAGTCTGTTAAAAGCATGCTGAAAAACATCCAGCGTACTAGCAAGAACCACAAAAGCAATGTTGAAAGTTAATTCCCATGCCTCACCAGGGAAAATCCGTCTCATCTAAAAAAGCAACTCACCGTCTCTCACCACCACCAGTGTGTGGCAGGAGCTCCTGTGCAGCCAGCAGCTCTGGACTTCCTCCTCCAACTGAGAATGATATGATAAAGATAATCATGACACAATGGTTCCAGATAATGATTTTTCTTACAGTGACAGGCCATTACACATATGGACAGAAACATGTCAGGTTGAGCCACCATACCTGCTGAATGTGGGCTAAAGGCAGAAGGAGGGATGGGGGAATCAGAGGGAGAAACTTTGGCTATATCACTTTGCTTCTGTTGCTCAATAAGCTCCAGCAGTCGACCCCTCGCTGCTGCACTTTGTCTGTTTAGCTCCAGGAGGCGCTGTTCCACACTGCTCATATGGAGGGTGTTAGGGGATGTTGCCTGAGCAAGAAGACCGAGAGAAACAAATCATTATCACCCCTGATGACAGGGAGAAGTCTGCATGTTATTCAACTCTCTCTCCCAATAATCCCTATGTTTCTTGAAAATGCTTTTAAACATATTTCAAAAAATTAAAGGAAGCTTCACATTTCAAGAACAGCAAGAACATTTATTTAATGCTCTATGACCCTAAAGATAGCTTTGTAGCAACATTTATATTTTCTCCTCATTACGTAGACTCTTGAAGACTTATGAAACACTTGATGTAGGCTTTCAAAAAGAGGAATTCAATTGTTAAAATCTTTAGAAAAATAGGATATTTTTTGGCATACTTTATTTACAAATGTATAAATCTGTCTTTGTAGGCCATTTGTGGAGGACACCTTGACTTAATTTCACCTGATGAGTCAGCTGCTCTCCTTCAGCAGCCTGCACATGCCGACTCCTCCTCCCCGTGCTGCTGGAAACTGATGTCCTCCTCTCTCTGGCACTTTGGGGTGTGACTCTTCCTGAGCTACTGGAGCTCAACCTTCTCTGCTCGTTGCTACTGTTAGGCGATTGTCCGACCCCTGACCCCAGGCCCTTAGCTTGGCTAAGCTGGGCCCTGATCAGGTCGTTCTGTCTGTTCAGCTGAGCGATCTCAGCCAGCATGGCCTCTGGAGAGAGCTGTGAGCTAAGGGGGTCAGAGGTCAGTAATAATGAGGACGTAGAGGGCAGGCTGGTGAGAGGAAGGCTGGTGAGACTAGAGGCTGAGCTGTGGGAGTAGACATCCTCACGGGAACGCAGGACATCTACAGGAGGAAGCTCCTGGTGCAGCGGTACAGGATGAGGCACTAAAGAACAGGGGGAAAAGCTAAATTAGGCTTCTTACAGCTGGCTGAGAAAGATGGCGTGCAGCTGAAATTAGATAACTACAGAGAACCAGGCTGTTACCAGGAATTTGTTGCCAGTTGTCTCTCTGCCGAGGGGGGGAGAGCAAGACAGCAGGAGAAACAGAGGCTCGTAGACGTTCAGGATCTCGCTCAGCAACTGGTGCAGACTGTCTAACTGTTTACGACACGTAAAAAACAATTAGGCACTAATGCACTATTTAACACACACACACACACACACACACACACACACACACACACACACACACACACACACACACACACACACACACACACACACACACACACACACACACACACACACACACAACCTGCAGCTTCTTGGGGTGGGTCAATGTGTGCCTCCAGTAGTCCAAGTCCCCCCATCACCAACACCACTGTGTCCAACTTCTGCTCCAGCTCTGCTGTCTGCTGCTGCAACCGGGCCTGAGAGGAGCCAAAGAGAAAGAAAAAGCCAGTCAGAATCTGGACAATAATGTAGTGACAGACCATATGGTAAACTCGGTCTAACCTGCAGGGCAGCGGCCTCTTCTCTCAGAGTCATCATCTCAGCAGTGAGAGCATCAATCAGCCCACGTTGCTCTCTCAACTCCTCCTCCAGTCTCCTCCTCTCCAAAGCCTCTTCCTGAGCTTCCTCTTCCCTCTGACGACAGTTACGTTAAATGGACGTCATGAAATTAAGAATGCTCCAGGACAGTGTCAAACATGTTCTCAAATGTTGTATATGCTCTGTACTACATGTATACTGGATGTGTGTGTGTGTTTTCATTGCTCTCTTCAAGAAAAAAACATTTGATCACAAAAAAAGGACAGTGTCAAACATCAAGGCAATACTGTGCATTGTAACTGTGACAAAATATATAATGAATGAAAATTAAATTAAGCCTGCCTGGAAAATAGGAAACACTTTCATAAATATAAAACTATGGCATGCTTTGGAAAAGCGATAAGCAGAAATGTTAAATGTACTGTATGTTATTCCTAGTAAAGGGGTTAAAACATGCAGAAACACTGGTATGGTCCTTTAATTAAAGTTTAGGTCTCAAAAGACTTCATACCCCTTGAAGACATCAATAGAAATAAGATGCTTGTGTGAGCATTCCTGTAATGTGATGCATGTTGGCTGTATCTGTCTATGAAAGTGTTTAATAAAGACTTTACTGGAGCAATTACAGTACCTGTTTGAGGAGGTGCACTAAACGTCCCAGAGTGGAGACCAAGGCGACAGAGAATCTAGTGAGGCCTTGTGTTCTTTGCTGTTTCTGACTCTGTGCTGAAGCTGGTACAGTGTCAGGACTCAGAGTATCCAAGTCTGCCTCCACCTGACCCAGCATGGCCTGCAGCAGGCCCAGACTGGACTGGTCCCCATTGAGAGAGGCAACAGAGGAACCATCCAGCCATGAACTTTGAGAAACACACTTCCTGTTCCTGCTGGTTCTACTACTGATCCTGCCTAAAAAAAATATATACGGAGACTATGGTAAATTTCTTCTGTTTATTGCAGTATTTAGCCGTTCAGATGATTACATTTTTCTCACAGAGTGACACATTATGAAAAAACAGATTCCTTCCTGATATTACCTGACTGGTTGAGAGGCAGCTCAGGGTTCAGGACCTGAGAAACCAGCACTGTCGGTTCCTCCTTGCCTTCCTCTGACTGGCTTTGTCTGGAACGAACACGCTGAACAGCCACCGTGGCATTGAGAGCTGAAACAAGGTTAGATGAGTTTGTATGCGGAAAAAGGATTTCACATCTGATTAAAAAGTAAATTTTTCCTTGTGATGACTGCATGAAATAAATAATCTTAAACTGTTCTGTCCTCATCTTACCTGTGTGGCCTGGTGCTCTGCCTGATGTGCAGGGGGTTACAGGAACATTATCTCTGTCTGCATGGTCAGAGTAAGGACGATGGACTTTCTGTTGCTGTTTAACTCTACACCGAGACTGGGAATCAATTTTTCTTACATTGGCCCTGCAAAGAAAAGTATCACAAGCAATGTAGTGGTGTCAGCAGGATCACAAACTTAACTAACAGCTTTGAATGTATAATATGTTCCCCATAACAAGTAACACAAGTCAGTTTCTTATCTCAGATTGGGTAATATTTTGCATGTACAGTATTTCGCAGGCAATATTACCTATGGATTACATGATGGTCTGAACTGCCAGTATGATAGGTATCTTCATCACTGTGGTCTTCCTCTGAAGCTTCTAGTTCATTAAGAGCCTGAAAAGAAACATTTTACAAATGCAAACAGTTAATATGCAACCCGGTCTCACGCCAGTTCGTGAAATGGTCACGTTATTTTCACGCCAGTTCGTGAAATGGTCACGTTATTTTGATTTATTGATTCGTGTACAGGTCACAATTTTCGAACATGACCATTTCACGCACTGCCATGACACTGGGCTGCTCTGGGGGATGCAACAACGGGGAAATGAAACGCCACACACCGGCAACAACAACGGGACGGACCACCACGCGCGGGACACGATCCCCGGGCGCAGGGACACAATCCGCGGTCTCTGTGGCACGCAACAACGGGGAAATGAAACGCCATACGCCGGCCACAACAACAGGACGGTTGTGGTTAGGAAAAGAAGAACGGGGAAAGGAACCGTCACACGCAGGAGATGCTGACAACAACGGGACGGTTGTGGTTAGGAAGACAATAACGCGGAAAGTAACTGCAACACGTGGGACGCGATCCCCAGTCTCTGGGGTGAAAGTCCTGTGTTGTTTGACCCATCCACTATTTACACACACACACACACACACACACACACACACACACACACACACACACACACACACACACACACACACAACACCTGTTGGTCCATCATAGACTGGCTGAGCAGTGACAGCTGAGTTGGAGGATCTGGTCTTTGGAGCACAGGCAGAGCTGAGTCTGAGTCACAGTTTGGAGCCATCGTCACACTGGGGTGCCCTGCGGAAATACACAAACACACTGTAAACAACTAAAAAAGCCTTCAAATCTTAGGAAGAAATAATATACTAATGTACATTATATTTAGTGATTAACATCTAATCTTCTACGAAGATATCTTATATGTGTTGTGCCCGCTTATGTCTACAAGCAGGGAACAGGTTGAGTACATTTACCAGCCTGCCTGCGTGGCGCATCTCCAAACAAGTCTTTGACCACAGCCATGGCTCTGTCAGAGCGAGCCAGCACATCCTGAAGCAGTAGCTGGTCAGAGAACACCTGCAGCAGTAAAACACATCACCATCACCAGCAGCAAAAACCCTGTGATAAACTCAGCACCAGGGAGGAGTTTCAGTAAGATATATATTCTAAATACTTTGTTTCTGTATAAAACAAACTATATTTCTTCTAAAACAAACAAACACTGATTAAGTAAAGAAGACACTAACAGCAATAGGGAAATCATCATCAGACACACCTCCCTGATGATGCTGAGGCTGGCGTGGTCTAGAGGTGCAGGGCTCCCAGCATGTCTGAAACGGCGTTGTAGGGCTTTCTCTCTCAGCTCCCACTGAGCCGCTGCCTTGTTGTGGGACTTGTGAATCTCATGCCGATGGTCCTGCAGCAGAAGCGATTAATCAAAAAGCAAATATGGACTTGTAATAACTGTTTTAATTGTTTCAGTACTATCATCTCAATCTAAAATGACGTTCAAGTGCTATTATAATGCATAGCATGAGATGAAACAGTATGAATTGCTTCTCAGTTTTACATGTCACACTAACAAAACAACAATGAATGAGAACACAGTCAAACACTTTACCAGCTCAGCAGGTGACAGCTTGTGCACAGACAGGTCATTGACAGTGCTCTGAAACCATCAAGAGAGGGCTGTCATTACTTAATTACTTTCAGACGAGATATGTTCTTTATTGAAAGAGGAGGAGGAAGAGGAGATTACTTTATGGAGGGAAAAATGTTCACAGCAAACATAAGTGGACTATCCTCCTAGTTGTGCAGCATATAACTAACAAAGTACATGACACAATACATACTTTTCTAGTCAACAGGTGGAGGCTGGAGCAAATGTCAGTGGTCAGTACTCACCACCCAGTCTTTTTTAGAAGCTGCCGCTTTCTTGGGGCGAATAGGCCTTTTTCCTTTGGCATGTTGTTGTGGACGCCCAACTCTCACATGCGACATCTGTACACAGACAATATGAAATTATTAGTCCTATGGCTTCACAGTAGAAACACAGAGTTGTTTGTAACATGTCCACACTTAGCTTAATGCACCAACAAATGTGTCCAGTGGATGATGTCTCCTTCACAATAGTTACAGATATTTGTGCACCAGTAACGTCAACGTTAGCTAGCTATCTGTTCTCAATGGTCTCCATTAGCGCCGGTTTGCTCAACGTTAACTCTAACGTTAGCTAAAATATTATTTCATACAAAGCTAGCCAAATATTGAAATAGCACTTACGTTTTGTTAGTAAGCCAAGCTTAAAGAAGAGCACTTCGGGTTGTAACTTTGGAAACACACAGTCCCCGCTTCAGTTTGTTGTGTGACAGTTTTTCAACAGTTGCGCGCCACTTCCTGTGCTGTTGCTACGGACACCGCTTCACGCTGAAGCATGATGGGATATGAAGTACTGGCGAGCAAGGAGAATCAGCGGTGAATCAGCGGTGGAGGAAGTATACATTATTCAGCAAAATGAAGCACGTGAGTGTTATATCTTCAAGATGACATCCTTTAATCATTATTACTGATGCACAGCGTTTTAAGCAGCATTATTATATTGTAGCTCGCTGGTTGAGTGGGAGTAAACTGCTTTATATGCTGCTGGGTAACGTGTGTTCATAACCAGTGGTGGAAGAAGTAGCCTATGATATTTTACCTAGCAGTACCCATATACAGTGAAAAATGGTCCATACAAGTACAAGCCCTGTATTCAGACGTATTATTAGCTAAATATACTTAAGGTATCATAAGTAAAAACCATGGAGCAGAATGATAATAAATGTTAGGCTACTGTATTGCCTATTATTACAGATGCATTGCCGCAGCTTCTTAGTTTTAGCTTTCTGGGGTGGAGGTTATATTAACTACTTGTGCACATATAGGCAATTGTAGGCCTACATAGTTTACCCGTTCTCTTGCATCATATTAAAAATTGAAGATTTTGTAAAATCTGAATCTGCAAAGTAGCTGGTAACTTTTAGAAGTTAGGCATAGTGGAGTAAAAAGTACATTTGCCTCCAAAACTGGTGCAGCAGTTATTAAGTAGAATAGATGGATATACTCAAGTAAAGTAAAAGTAGCCTACCTCAGATTTGAACTAAAGTACATCACTTGAGTAAATAGGTCTATTAAACCACTGGGTATTGTGTAAAATACACGAACATTTATAATTATATTGGAACACCCACCAAGTCTTTGTAAAACAAACGTGTTCTTATCGAGTTTATCTAGTGATATTACCAGATGTTTGCAAAGGAGCAAGCATCTGGTAACTCCACTAGATGGCATTGTCACCATTTAAATCCCCGTTGGTGGGCAGAGCAGAGGAGAGATGCCTGCACGCGCCAAACTACCCAAACTCCCAGTTGCTTTTCACCAGGAGACAACTAGAACAAAATCAGCCTGGAAAAGTTCAACTGAACTTTGGGGCTCTCCAATCAAATGTCTGATGTAGAATAAGAGAAGCGGCGTCAAGTCAGCAACGAAATGCAACCGGAAATGGCTTAGCTTCCTTTCAAAATAAATTCACAATTTGACAGTGACACATGAAAGTGATTGGCAGCAAATACATTCATAATTGATAGCTGGTGTAGCCAATCAAAAACGATAGAGCTGAAAAATCTCAAAGCTGTTGGCTGAGGTCTGTTCCGGTAAAGATAGCAGTTTCTATATAATCATTTAATGGTCTGTCTTGAATTATCTTCTCATTTTAATTGACTACTTCATCAAAAAAGTAGCCTACTCCATACATTTCAATATGCACATTGTATTCTGCGATAGGCTTTTATTTTCTATAGTTTCAACCGGAAGTTGTATTTTACTGTTTGCATCTTGCCACTGCTAGTTCCGACGATTTATTACCTACTCATTTAAGAGGGATGTGTATTTGCATCTGACTTTTTACACGCCCTCTCTCACTCTGACGCAAAGTAGGATACACTCTGCACGCTTTAGTTCAATCGGGCTACACTGTCCCAGACTTGGTTGACTGACTTCTGACGCCCAACAATGCAGACCAAGCTCCAGAAGTTTGAAATCTTATGTTTGCGCACGGGGCTGGCGGTGAGGGGTCTCAGGAGTGACAGCAATATGGATCAGGCTACAAGTGTTGGTTTCTCTGCATCCCTGTGGAAAGGCATTTGAAGAGTGAGGAGACATGAACAGCCTTGCTGCAGTGCCAGAGGAGATCATTTAGTCGTCCCATTCTGGATTTTAGCAAGAGCTCTTAAGGTGTACAACTGGAGTATTAGTGAAGCTTAGATCTGTTATACTTTCTGTTACAGCTTTTCTTTCAATAGCATACTCTGTGTTTTGTTTTTCTACAACTCTTGGATAATCACCCACACTGCAGAGTCACTTTTGGAGACGTTGGATCTGAATTACGCACGGATTTCCTCTAATAAATGACAGCTTCTGAGTGGTTTATTGCTCCCTCACTTCATCCCCTCAGCTCCCTGTATCACACCGATCCACCGTATCAGTCCCCTCACCAGGTTAGACGCCGAGAGTGAAAGCCTCTCTATCTCTTTTAGTGCGCCAGCGTGCGGCCGAGGGCCACCTGGCCGAGGATGTGGGGAGGAGGTTTCCCGATGTCTGTCACCGTGATTGTGACTCTGCTACTGGTTATTATTGACGTGAAAGCCAGTGGGGAGTATTGCCACGGCTGGCGCGACTCCCAGGGCGCGTGGAAAGAAGGGTTCCAGTGCCCGGAGAAGATCGACGGAGAGGACTCGATAATCTGCTGCGGGAAATGCGAGCTGCGCTACTGCTGCTCCAGCACGGAGGCACGGCTCGATCAGGGGAGCTGCGATAACGACCGGCAGGCTCAGGAGCCCGGGACAGAGAGCAAGGAGAACAAGGATTCCGGTGCAGGTATACACTTCTACTGTTTCAGCAACTTCTAACACAAATATGATGTATGCTCATAATCAGTCATCATTATAGCTTACATAGTCTTAACAAAAACAGTTAAAACAACAAAAGACAAGGCAAAGGCAATAAAAAAATGATTAACATACAAGAATGATGCATAAAAATATGTTATATGTTAGGGGTCGTTTTGGAGTATGGGGATTGTCACAGTAAAAGCCCAACAATGCACATAATACTGTAGTCTTCACTGTGATTTATATCAGAGGAAAACTGGTACTAAAACTAATTGACCAGCGCAGGGGTCAGTGTAGTGTTGTTAATCTTAGCTAAACCTTTGTTTTTAAGTTTTATTCCAAATGACTGTAATTGAAAGTGACTCAAATTAATATAACGTGTTGACGGCATGCCCATGTGCCTTGGGCACAGGATGTCTTAAATTTGATATTGTAAATTGCAGGACCTATTACAAGGTTCGGTTTCCCCTCATAAACCCAACAGCTCAACAGTATCTCCCTGTTAAGGCTCATCTGCTGCCTGCCCTGGTTGGCAACGACAGCTGCACAGGAGACAGCAGCAGACTCCTTCAAAAAAAGCAGTTAACTGCACTCACAAATGGCAAACTGTGCATATACTGCACTTATAAATAGCTGTGTTTGTTCTGGCCTGTAACAGTGCAAGAGGGGCCTGGCTCAGATCACGCTGTCCCCACGGGGATCAAGTTTGGACTTGACCGGATCTTGGACAGTGGCTCACCAAAGGCGCTGACAGCTCAGCTCATTAAAAAAACACAAATCACGTTATGTATCATTTCCTACCAGGCTGGTGGAGTCCCTGTCCTCCTGGAATCCCCCACTGCAGTCTCTCTGGTGTCTGTGGGCTTTCAAGGGATTCACACTCACAAGCTTCAAACTAGACACTCATATACAGTACATACATATATATATATATACATACATACATACATACATACATACATACATAGACACTGCATTTCAGAGAGACATCATTACCAGAGGCAAAAATATAACCCATGGTTTCCAATTTGTATAGGTGACAATACAAACTTCTGTCTCCACCTTGGCTCCCCATTCATCATGGTTTACATTCCCATATATTAATCTACCATACAGCCTCTTGAAGCTGCATCATATCTTGAATAAAAGATCAACATAGATAACAGCACTCCAGAAAAGTAGAGCAAATATTGGACATCAGAGAGAAAGGCAACACAGGCTTAGTTCATGTTTCCCTGGAGAATAGTATGCCCTCTTTTGGCCCTCCAGCTATAATCTGTCATTTGCTAAGACAATCATGCCCTATCACTGCAGGAAGAGGTATACATTTCATTCAGTGGCCTCCAGCCAAAATAATATAAAGAAAAGCAGCTTTTTCCTCACTAAGAAAAGAGGAAGGCCTAGTTCAGTTTGTGCATTTCATATATTTTTCATATGCTTGCAGTCTATTAATCATCCAGGAAAGATACACACACACACTGTAATGTCAATGGATAACAGGCAGGAAATTATTAATGTGCTCAACATGAAGGAACATATGGTATTTAGGAACAGGAGAATACCCTTGGGATAAATGAGGGAGAGTCCAGCCAGCACAGCCACAAAGACTGTGCCCAAAACAAGAGCTTAAGAGAGGGGGCTGCTGTTACTGCAGCAAGGCTGCCACAGCTCAACTGCAGCAACAGGTGTGGAGGAGTGACAGGGAACAATAGGAGGGTTTCAACCACCATGTGCACAAGATGAGAAAATCACACCTTAGCAAAACGTAAAAAATATAACTGTTCAAAGCCCAAAGAGGGACACGTTTCCAGCATTTCATAAAAAACAAAGATTTATATGTCCAAACTTTTTTTTTTTTTTTTTTTTTACAAATTAGTCTAGCAAAGTATAGTTTTTAACCATTAGCGGCATGAATCTATGGATGTAAATGTTGTAAGTCGGTCCACCACTTTGGTCCATAATGAAATCTCAACAACTATTATATGGATTTCAATGACATTTATGTCCCCCTTGGGATAAATTGCGAAACCATAGCTTTTTATTTAGTGTCATCATAAACTTAAAGTTTAAAGTTGTCCAATAGTACTTTGGTTTATGGCAAATATCTGCAGTAGTAATGACATTCCCATCAGCCTCAGCAGTAATTTGTGTTTAGTGCTAAGTAAGTAGCAAATTTTAGCATGCTAACACGCTAAAGTAAAATGGTGAACATGGTAAACATTATACCTGCTAAACATCAGCATTTTAGCATTGTCATTGTGAGCATGTTAGCATGTTGACATTAGCATTTAACTCAAAGCAACATCTGTAGGCTACAGCATCAGATAGCTGCTAGCATGGCTGTAGACTTTCAGCCTTGTTTCTTCGTTCCTACCCTGTACCAAACATCCCAGATTTATCTTGTGACCCTTAGCACCCTTTGTTGCATATTTAGTTCTTTTATTTTTGATACTTTCAATACATTTCACTTTTACTTGTAATGAAGTATTTTTTTAGATTGCTGTATTGGTATTTTTTTACTTGCACAAAGATCTGAGTACTTCGTCCACCACTGTATTTGCTGAACTTTAATTGGTGCTCCCCCTTCCATCACTGTTTTACTGTACAGTGTTTTGGAAAGGAGCCCTGCAGTTGAAAGTAGGGAAGTAAAACAAGACAAAAGTTTCTGCAATTACTAATCCTCATCTGCCATGCAGAAAAAGGGAGTGGAAGCAGAGATGTTGAGGTGGAGGCCATATAAGTGCAGGAAAAGAGGACAGTCAAAGTCTCCCAGGGACATTTCTGCACTTGTAACTTTTATTTGTGTTGCCATAACAGAGTTCCTGTTAAAACCTGTTTACTGGAAGGTGTTTAGCTGTGAGGTAGGCTACATCAGCCCCTGAAGTCGGCACCGATTCTTGTCAAAGGGAAATGGGTCAAGGTCCTAGTCTGTTTCATGTCACCGTGTCTTGGCCTCTTCTGCTGCTGGCCTGTGTCTTTTGTCACCTGGACTTACCGCCTCAGCCAATGAATGTCCCCCAGCTCTTAACAGGTTCCATGCAGTAATCCTTATAATACCCTGCTACTTTTGATGAGCATTTTGAAAAGTTTCTCAAGGCGGTATGGCTGTATTTCAAAGAGACAAAAGGAAACTGGAGCCAGTTGCCACCTCTCTCCTTGGCATACAGTTACACCTCATAACACATGGGCACATTCAGAGCAGAAAATAACTACACCCAGTGAGAACAATAAAACACAACTAATCACTTATAATGTAACATGGTCGTTATTGTGTTTGTAAGGTGTTTGTGTGAGTGAGCATGGGAATGAACCAGTGAGGAAAACACCTAAGAAGTGACCTCATCTCGCCTGTCACTCTCTTTCTGCCAAAAACATTCACTCTGTGCCCTCGCTGTTTGGCCAAAAGGTGAAATTAGAACAAAAACTGTTATTTCTTCTTGAGGAAAGTTATTGTTGATCATGCTTTAAAGTTGTTATTGGATCTTCTCTTGCTTTTCACTTAGCAAATGTAGAGATATCCAACATATAAAAATGTCAAAATATGTACTGGTTTAATAATGCCTCTGCTATTTGACCCAGCAAAGAGCACAGAGTGATTGGTGGAACTGTTACACAAGTACTTTCTTACCAGTCTGATTTGCTGTTTTAAACAAAAAGTAAGAAAAGCTTTGCGAGAAAAAATTGCTATTTCTTTTGATTTAAGGGCTGAATAAGCTCCCATTCAGCTACATTAAATCAGTCAACTTTAATACCCTTATTTAAGCAGAAGCCAAGTACTGTAGTTCAGCTTGAGTAACTCATTTTCAAAGGTTTGGTCATAAATAGCTGAAGAAAAAGAAGGGTCACAAATATCTGCTGGCAGCCGGGCCTAAGAATGTCACCCATGCAAACACACGCACACGCACACGCACACACACACACACACACACACACACACACACACACACACAGGTCTGCAGGGTCGAGGAGGCTGGGAAACAGCAGGGTGCTGAGGATTAAAACAGATCAAAACAAAGTTAATAACTGCTAATGAGAGCCTGGGACTCCCTAGGGACTCAGTCCCAGTGTACCTCTCATTCTTCTACCCAAGTCCAAACACTCCTCTCTGCTGTCTTTTGTTTCACAGTCTTACCCAATCTCCACTCATATGTAGGAGATTTGCTTGTGCAGGGAAGCAAGAGACGTGTGTGTGTGTGTGTGTGTGTGTGTGTGTGTGTGTGAGAGGCGGTACTGCTTTGAAGGTTAATGTTTAACTTAGATGTCAATGTTTTTTCCACAACAGCATATCTGATAGCTGTTTTTTTGATGAGAATGTGTAATTTTCTTCTCTCTCTGTAGTGCCTATCTATGTGCCGTTCCTGATTGTGGGCTCGGTGTTTGTAGCTTTCATCCTGGTGGGCTCTGTGGTTGCTGTGTGCTGCTGCCGCTGCCTCCGGCCCAAACAGGAACTGTCATCAGGAGGTGCAACAGGAGGAGGGGCTGGTGCTGGTCGTCTCTTGGAAACCATCCCTATGATGGCCAGCGTGGGGACCTCCAGGGGTTCATCGTCCCGGCAGTCCAGTACAGCAACCTCATCCAGCTCCTCTGCCCCGCCTGCTGCACCCCGTCCTGCTCCTCCTCCACTCATGCGGGCTCAGGCCTCCTGCTGCCTGCCTCCTGATGCCAGCGTCTTCGTCAACATGCCCACTAACTTCTCCGTACTCAATTGCCAGCAGGCCACGCAAATCATGCCTCACCAGGGACAGTTTCTTCACCCGCAGTACATCGGCTACGCCCACCCTGCCCAAGCCTTCCTGGACCCCACTCAGGGAGGATACAGACCCCTCCAGTCCCCCTGCCCTCCTCCCATTGGTGGCTCCAGTGTCACCAGTGATCAGAAATACCCTGCAGTGACTGTATGATAAGGGGCCAACCCGCAGACCACTCTGCCACTTTGTTGTGAAGTTTAACCTGTGAGGGCTGCGCCAGAGACCTTTAGGGGACGCTGCCAGAGTGGAAAAATAGAAAGGCAGGGAGTCAGACTCACAAAGCCGTTGCTGGCTCAGGGCCTGCCTTGCTATTGTGTGTGGTGTGTGTCTGTTTAGCGTGTCATATGATCTCTTGGCAAGTTGGAATGAGCTAAGCTCAGCCTATGATGGATGCATAAACAATTTTCTGTCTTGATGCAAAGACAAAACTGCATATAGGACTGTGTCTGTATACAGTTGAGATGGTTGATCGTGCACAGCCCGCTGCAGCCTGCAGCTCAAATAAAACTGTGTATGTGTTTGTGTATGCATGTATTTGCATTTGAGAATGAGAAAAATATTTGTTGGCCTATATGTGCTGGAATGAGTGATGACTGGATGATTTATAGCAGTGAACTGTATGAAAAGTGAATATTCAAGCAAAAAAAGTTATGACCACATGCTGTGTTTATGCCATGTGCACATCTGCACTTGTGAATGCTTGTGAGTGGTTTATACAGTACAGTATATGTTTGTTTGTGTGAGGAAAGAAAGCATGTGAAAAGATGTTTGTACTGTATGTGCGAGTTGGTGTGGAGTGGACGGATGTGTGTAATGGGAAATGCAGGTGGTGTAATGTGAAAGGCAGTCGCAATCTCCCTGTAGACCATTTAAACTCTAATGAAGTGAACACAGGACATAGACTGTGACGCTCCACCCTACTATACAATCCCCCTCCTGCCACCCAAAAAGAAAAAAGCACACAACCCCCCCCGCAAAAAAAAAAAACTGCCCTGAGCGGAAACACACAGACCGAAATAAAATTAAAATATTTATGCAAGGCTTGCAGTTAATGTACACGAGAAGTGTGTGTGTGACAGAGAAGGAGTGAGAGGCAGTTCTCTGAAGATTACCAAGTTAATTATACAGCGAAAACTGCCCCCTTCACTTCTCTCCTGTGAGAGGTGTGTGTGTATTTAACACTACCACAGTTCAGTGTGTATGCTGAGGGCACAGGCAGCTCCAGGGCACCTTCGACTCATTATTTACCACTTAACAGCACAGAAGTGGTGTTTTTTGCTTATTAAAAAAAAAAAATTAGTCAAATTTACTTTTTTCTGCGTACTGTTGTGCAGCTGGGTCCCTGGTAACTCAGTAACATGCAACTTGAGGAATGTGCTGCTCCACTGAGCGTGCAGCCTGAGATGTCCCAAAGTACTGAAACTGGTATGTTTGTGTGTACCTCATCTGTACGCCCGAGCACAACGTCTAGTAAGATATGATAGGCAGCTTGTGTGTCAAAATAAGAGTATCTGGAAAAGTATGTATGAAAATTGGTCCATATTGATGCAGGGGTAACATTTTTCATATGAATTCAAAAAAAATAAATAAAAAACAACTTTTAAACAGAAATTAGTGTTTTGAGAGCTTATGTGTTTCAGTGTTTTATCACATTCTACTGTCATAAACAACTCTAGCAATGCTTGGTTTCCATTGCCTCTCTGGATGGGTGAGATTTACATACACACACTTGGAAACTTGGTTAACAAAAAACTAATCTGTGAGGTGAATGGGTTTTGCACAAAGAACTGTCTCACATTCTTAATCCCCTTGAAACACAAACACACTCACAGTTAAGCTATAAGAAACACTAATTACACACATTCACCGACAGCTCTACCACCCACCGTGGACAGACCAAATACCTGTCACATCACCCGACTCACAGAGAGGAGGAACAATAAAGCACAACAATGGGCAGTTTCAAACTATGACAATGTGGAGGTGTAGTTTTGGCAGGCTCCTCCAAAAACTACAGTAATGTGGAAAGCGGAGTGGGTCGTTGGGGACCAGTTGAAAAGCATAAATGGCTCTCTGGCTCCTGCTTGGCCCGATGGATTCTCCATACTGGAGCAGCTGAAGTCAGTTTGGGCTGGGCCAAATCCAGGGAGGTCGGTGGGAAAAGGGAGCTCCAGTTGGACTCCAGTGTCCAGGGACTGTATTAATCATCTAATGGTCTATCTTTAATGACTCCTGAGTTTGGGACAGGTTTGATCCTGGTAATGTATGAAATAATATGCATCTTATGTACAGTACAAATCAAGCCTTTTTTTTTTAATCCTTTTTAAGCAAAGTGTAAACCCAACTCTTCCTACTACCATCCAGCCACAGTTTGACTCATAAAAAGCCAACTGATTAAAGGAGTAGATAGCTTACAGTCAAGAGACGGAGACATTAGTCAGGCCACGGATTGATTAGATTTAATGATTAGGGCTCAGATGGACCTCTCCCACCCTTTCAGTCTTGCATTCCTGAACCAGAGTGTCCTCAACACAGAGCACACACATTCAGACAAATCCCAGAGCCAGAAAAACACATGATCCATGCGAGTCTCAATGAGATCCCTTCTATTTGGATGCCTATTAGCACTAGTTCAAGTAAAAATATTCCCTCTAAGACATGTCTCCACATATGAGTACAAAAACAGGCATTAATGAAAAGAGAGAAAACAAATTATAAACACATACACATTAATGTCCACTTTAATGTTTAAAAAAAACAGTCCAGTAAAGAATGGAAATCCAACAAAACTGAAGGAGAAAGCTTTAATGCCAGGCTCGTTGCTTCTATGTCAGCTGACGATGCTCGACAGGCGGCATCAGGAATCACAGGAGCCGTCAGAAACAACAGGAAGCAAAGTGGATTTTTTAAAAACTGGCCAAGACAAGGAGATGTGCTAGAGTAGGAGAGACGTGGAGGCTGCAGAGCGGCTAGGAGATGGAGAGATAGGAAGAAATGAAGGTACAAGGAGCGATAAGCAAGAGGAAGTCCCAGTGGGGTAGGAGGGGCTGCAGCAGGGTGGTGTTCCAGTTTGGCATGAGCGTTCTGCCTCAGTGGCATCTCTGTGGTGTTTGGCAGTGAGGCTTGATGCTGCGATGGGACGGGGGACGGGGGCTGTAGCTGGGATTCGGGCTTCGTTGTACCTTGGTCTTTGCTTCCCTCCATCCCTTTTTAAGGAATTCATCAGTGCATGTGTGTGTGTGTGTGTGTGTGTGTTTATTTTTACGTCTCCTCCCCTCCCACATGGGCATGTGATGACAGACAAGCAAAACCCACCTCACGAGAGAGATTAGGGAGAACCGTGGAAGCGAACACACACGGGCCAACACACATGCACACAAACACAGGAGCGCCAATGCGTGTAAACATACCATGCACAGGCAGATACAGACGCACAGGAATGCACACACGCGCACACAAACACACGGATAAACACACAGTGGCATAAAGCAAACCCAGTCTGTGGGGTATACAGATATGAGTAACAGTCTCTGAGTTTGACTTGTCATGCCTGTGCGTGGTTATGATTGCTCATGCCTGTGCAGCTTGTTTGAGTTTGAAGAATGTTTTTTTCCATAACATCGGCCTGGTCCGCTCTCTCAAGTCAGTCAGTCCTCTATGCGCCAGCAACGGTCACCACGCCTGACCGTTAACCCCACCCCCGGCGAGGGGTCAGGTCATAGTTCCATTAAGGCAACAGCAGGGGTCGGTCACGCGGCGTGAGGGTGTCACATAAGTCTGTCTCCGCTGTCACCTTGATAACCGTTGCTACGGTGAGCAGAAGCATTGGTCAGGGGTAGGGCTAGAGGCTGGGGCGTTGGCGGGTGGTATCGTAGGAGCGCACTACCTGGGATTGGGACACCACGCCATGCTCCTCTTGAGAGAAGGCATAGCCATCTGCAGAGAGAGAAAAGAGGAGGGAGGAACATTTTGAATGAATGTTGAAACACCTGTATGATGTATTGCTGTGCAGCACTTTACTTCAGTTTTTATTCTGTACATTGGGTGTTTGTGTGCAGACACTGCAACCATAAAGTTGAATCGAGTTTCACAAATGTGGTTTTCATTACAGGACTGTTATACTGGATTGCCTAGCTATGTACAGGGGTTTCTATTTTTTCTGGTCAGTGTATGTGTTCCTGGCCAAATATTGTCTGTATACTATGAATCAATTTGTTGTTTCTGGGCTTCATAAAATAGAAAGTATTCTCTCTCTGCATTGTTCAAATGACATCCTTAATAAAAACATAAGCAAAAAACAAAAAACAACTAAAGAAACCACCAAACCAATCGGACTCTGCAAATATATAGAAAACAGAGCTTCTCTTCGTTTACATCCTTAGTTTATTTTGGTAGAATATGCAATGATTGTAAAAGCTTAATATGTCTTTTTAAGAAGTTTTTTTCATGTGATGAGAGGGACAAGAGAAAGACCGAAACACAATTCGCTCTCTTAAGGCCTGTATTGAAGCAGGACTACGTTACAGTATGTGTGTTTGGAAAGGACACTCACGCGACACAGTCTGCTGCACCGAGTTTGAACGTCCTACGCTTGAAGGCGTTTTCCTAAATACTCTTGTCAGCAGATGGGCTCGTTCGTTTAGACTGCAGAGAAAGGAAAGAAAGATCAGTTACTCCACAGTGAAGGCACATAGACACTTAATAATTGGTAATTAAAGAGAGACTCTCGACTACTTACACTAAAGCACAACTACTGGGAAATATTTCTTAAAGTAGTGCACATATTTCTCAGTGCTTTTGTCATTTTTTTTTTGCTTTCAGTGGCAGGTTAAGCTGCTTTTTAAATCAAAATATAATGTCTTCACTACACCCAGATTTAAGGCAGCAGGATGATCAAAGACAGTCGTCAACCCTTAACTGTCCTGGAGCAAAACAGTGAAGGATATAAGCCAAGTACATTTCTCTTTCACAGATCAACACAGAAACACACAAAGAGCAAACAAAATTTAAGTGGATTTAAAACCAGAACGTTGGTATGAAGTGGATTGGATACTGACTGCTTCTGACATGCAATTTAACCCACAAAAAGTCATAAACTGACTGCAGGGTAACAGGACATCCACAGTAAACTATTCCTCAGCCCCCCCGCCCCAACACTCCTCTCCTTCTCCCCCCTTCCAAGAAGAAGACTGGCTCCTCTGTTCGGAGACCACACGCCGTCACGGCTCCTCTCCTCCTGTGACCAAAAATAACTAAGCCCTTTCCAGATATTGCACACAAATGCAGGCACGCACACACGCACACAAAACAAACAATACCTCTCTCCACTCTTATCACCATCATTACAGCCATTAAAGTCATAAGGCAGTGGCATTGGATGTAAATGCAAGGACACCGGTATTAGTGATTGCCAAATCAAAAAGTCTCTTTTTGCCAATTTTATTTGACAGAATATATTTTCTACATTTATCTGCCAATCGAGCATTACATTCACACAGGAGGGGTTTCCCTGCCACTTGTAATGATAAACAGAGTAGTTATGGACTAGAGCCAGCCTTCCCAAGGTTAAGATTTGGATCAGGCAGTTAGGAAATTCTTAATACTGCATGTGACTGTTGGGAACCTTCACCAGAGTGTTTGTCAAAAAAAGAGAAGAAAAAACTGAGGGGCTCTAAAGTTTGCTCAAGAAGTTTTTGGCCAACAAAAATGATGTCTGTTAGATAGATGACAGTGCCGAGTGAATGATAAAAGAATAAATGGTGGCTGGACAAATAAATGAAAGGCTCATACATCAGTGTGACTAAGTTGTCCTTCTATAATGTTTCTTTCTGGCTAACATCAGATAAAAAAGGCCCAAGGATGTGCTTCGTTTGAACCCTTCCCTCGAGGCACTCCTGTACTCTACCTTTCCAGCCCTTTCCCATGCCTACCCCAGGACCTCCCCAGAAACTACAAATACAGATGTGCTCTTTTCCCTTTGGCTCCATTGGCTCTCTGTGCACCGCTACTTTACTTCTCTTATTCTAAATGGAGAGGGCACAAGTACCCAGTCCTGCTTTCCTGGGTTTAAAAGCAGGGTCAGTCCAGGACAGGGCCTTGAGTAGGGGTTAGGCACAGCAGTGTGGTTACCCACCTTTAAAAACATAACTCCGACCCCTCTACCTCTTTTCAAGGATCAAACTGCTCAGAGAAAGCAACTTATCCGGGTGACTCACTCACATCTGACCTTGAAGCAGCTTATTATACAACTCTTTGCAATCCTTACTAGCAAACAATGGAGGAAAAAAGTACTCTGATCCTTTATTAAAATAAAAGTATAATTATCACCATGTAAAAAGACTACGTTAGAAGTCCTGCATTCAAAAATATACTATACTATGTATGTATGAACTATGTATTGTATTATTTGATTGTTTTTTAACTTTATATGCGGTTTAGTTGTTTTTTGATCTATAAAAAAACAAACAATCATGTTTTGGTATTTTTTAGTATGTTTTGAATCTGAAATCTGAACCTGCAAATTAACTAAAGCTGTCAAATAAATGTAGTGAAGTAAAAAATAACAATATTTCCCTCTGAAATGTTGTGAAGTTGAAATATAAAGCAGCATAAAATGGAAATACTCAAGTAAAGTACAAGTACTTCTTGCCACCCCTGATAGCAAACAGTCAAACCTCTACAATCCATACTGTATCTATAACTTAGAAAAATGTCCCCCCAAACTACACAATGGCACCGTTTCTAACACAGCTCTAGTGACACCACACAACTAAATCACAGAGAGAACTACAGACAAATCCAGAAGACACACCAGGTCTGTACGGCAGTTCAAATTGATCCACCTATAAAGTAATCCACAGATGGAGGAATGGAAAAAGGAGAGACATGAAAAAGATAAACAGAGAGAGGTATGAACTAAGTTAATGGAAAACAAGCAAAGGTCAGTCCAAAGCAGCTTGCAGTTGGGCACACAGGTCATTTGAGGTCACAGTTCACACAGTGGGACAGTGCAAACCCAGAAACTACCTCTGTAAGCATGGGACAGCTCTGGCTCTACGGGACCTCAGCCTTGGCTTCGGCCCTGTGGACGGTGCCACCGGGGGAGTTAGAAATGCCATTTATTTTCACACATACAGAAACATATACTCTCTGGCCACTTTATTAGTTACACCTATACAATCTAATGCAACTCAATACAACAGCTCTTCCACATATTCTTACTTTATGAAGCTTAGAATGCCCAGTTTTTGTTAAAACCTTCCGAGATGTGCTAATTCACTATATGTTTATTATTGCGGCCGTAGTTCGTGGTGGTGTCAAATCATTCCTCGCTCGCATCTGTAAACGGGTTGGGCGAAACATTATAAAACACCCCTGAATATAATGCAGTCCAGTTCAACATCCCTGCAAACTAAAACCTCAGTAACAAACATATAGTTAAATGAAAATCTCTCTGACAGTGTCAATAAAAACTATTATTATCTTTGTAAAGGTAGAATTTATGGCTGCGCTGTTGTATTGAATTGCATTACATTTTACAGGTGTAGCCAATAAGGTGGCCTCTGAGTATATTACAGTTGTATACTGAATCTGCACATGTACAGAGTGTTAATATTGATAATAATGGATTATTCTTTAAAAAAAAAAAAATCCTAAAATAAAAGACCGAATTATTATTATTGTTTTTTTAAAAAAAGAAAAAAAATCAATAAGATTAAACTGATTCATGAGAACAAAAACTGGATATGAATGTAGGTGAGATCCTGTGTCGCTTTTTAGCATCCTGTATACCTGCGGCCGCTGGCATCCCGAAGTACAGCTGCCCCTGGGTCTACGGCCCGAGCCTCCAACTCCTGCACCTCCTCTAGCAAAGACTTCCTCACAGTGCGACGTGTGCTACAAAGCAGAAATAAGCTCATCAGACCCATGAGAGAAAGTTTGAGTGTTTTACTTTGCATACACATGTGATTCATAATATAAAGTGTGCTCAAGTGTTGACATAGACTCAATATGGGTTATGTAAACGACTCGGTTAAGTTAAATACTCTCTGTATGGATTTTCCATGTATTTATATTAAATGTGTTCTACTTACGCGGTCCAAGCGTAGTCTTTGAGTAAACACGCAGTAGGCACCAGGACGAGGCCCAGCCAGAAGTGCCAGCACTGCATCACCTTGCCAGCCTGCAATGACAACACACAGGCTCCATTTATTTCGCTTGTATATTAATTTGAATTGAGTATTAAGTCATTTTTCTCTGCAACGAGCAGAGAGAAACATGTGGAAAAGGCAAAGAGAAATGTGAGACAAAGCACATTGAAAGCTATTCACAGCACAGTGAGAATAACCCCAATGTTAGCCAAACATCTTAACAGCTTTCTCACAACCAGGATCTACACAACAAACTGGATTTAACACAGTATTCCCACAGCTGAAACACAATGCTTCTGTGCTAAAATGTAAAAATGCTAGTGAGTAACCACATATCCCCCCTACCTGTCTCTGCAGTCCAGCTGCAAACAGCCTCATAGACCTTTGACCCTCATCCTCAGTCTGTCTCCAGGGATTAATCATGCATCTAACCACTGTCTCCATTTGTCTGTCTGTCTGTCTCCATGCCTCTTACTCCTACACGTTTCTCCTGTGGTTTGCTCCAATCTTACCCTTTCACAACATCCTTTCATTATTAGTGACTGTATCTTCTGGTGCTTGTCCTCGCCTGTTACTGTAAATCCCTGAATTTTCCCTTTATTACCAAATACCTTTAGTTATCTGCAAGAGCTCTGTGGTGTTTCACAAGCCTAAGTCTTTGTCTCTAGGAGTTAACGTTGAAGTCAACAGTCACAAACACTTTATGCACCAGAACTTCCTTAACTTCTACTACTGTATTGCCTATACCATGGGTTTCCTTTGTTTGGATCCACATATATAGAGACAATTTGGTTCCCAGAGGATGGGGAATGGGGAAAATGAATCGGACAACCATTAGGAAATATCCTCTGCAGCACCTGGAATCACAACCAAGTCATAGATGATCCAACTGGACACAGACGTACTCTATGGCTTTCTGTGTCACAAACACCTACACACAGTTCATTTCCACAGCATTGGACATACATTATATCACATGGTCTTTATACACTCTGAGGATGGAGGAATGCTAAATGATTTTCTCTGCTTTGTTATATCCATAGAAACAGACTATTGGTCTCCACCACTTTACAATCAACACAAATAACACATAGCTGGACACACATAGCACATTAATTCTCACATGTACAGACTTACACCCAGTTATTCTGAGCAGAAATATACAACTCTTTTCCATCCCCCGTCCCCCATGGACAGATGGAAATATAGATAGCGGGAGCAGGGGAAATAAGAGAGGTAACAGGGTAGTTGGGGGGGTGGTGGCTGAGTGTCTCTGACCATTCCCCAGTTAGACTGAGCAGCTGCAGAGATATTTGACCGCATTCCTGATTTCTGACACAAATTGAATTAATGGGCCGAGGGGAGTTTAGACAGCCCTATTCCCTTCCCCCTCCAAGACTCTCTACCCACTCAGTGGGGCAGCTCGCCTCACCCCCAACAGATCCCCAAACTCTAAAACAAATCTCTCAATCAAGGGGGTCTCCATCTATACTCTCCTCACCCCCACTGGATCCTCATCACCAACAGCAGCAGCCCACCCTCTTGAGTCAACACCTCCACAGAGGGCAGTAAAAAGAATGGGGCTCGGGTGACACGCAGCAGGTGCAGGAAGCCTAGTGAGAGGGGCTGGCAAAGCATAAATCTCCCCCGGGGCTCCAGCAGTGCCGACGTGGAACACCCAAGAGGTGAGTCAGATAGGCGCCATGTATTGGCAACCAAGAACAAGGGAGGGGCAGGTGATGGAGGTTGCAGAAAAGAGATGTAGAGGGTAGGGCTATTTTAACCCCTTTCACCCCGTTACTGAAATGAGTGACATGTGTTTATGGAGAGGGACTTGCCTGGCCAAGCATGTCAGGGGCGATGGGGATGGTGGGCCACATGACAGAGTAGACAGCAAAGAAGACCATCCAGAGTGCCATGCTTCCCCATACCGCCAGGTGGGAAAACTACAACAGAGAGAGAGAGAGAGAGAGAGAGAGAGCGAGAGAGCGAGAGAGAGGAGGAGACAAGGGGAGGGAGTGCAGGAGAGGATGGAGATTAAGAGACGGAGAAGAAGACAGCGTGAGGTCAAATACTTTACATCCAGCTCATCCGAATATACACAACCTTTCCCTCACTCCTTCCCATATTTTCGTCCTGCTCTCTGTGATCTGCTGAAAGGGGACACTGTGTGAATTCCAGTGGGACCCTGCTTCATTACTGCCAGGCTGTTGTATGGACAGCTGAACGGACAAAATTGTCAGCGCCCTTCTGTCCATCCTGCCAATCTCTCTTACTCTCTCCAACAGTAGAAATGAGCTAAATCATGGCTACTGTTGTCCTTGAGTCTACATCCATCTCTGCTGACTTTGTTCCAAAACGTTAGAACCAAATACTTGGATTCTTAGTTTTGTTTAATTGTTCTTTGTTCATATATTACCTTGTTTAAAACATAATTAAGTTGACTGTATTTTACTGAGGCAAAGTTTACTGTATATCTAGTATGTGGTATAATTTGATAGTAAACAGACATTTAGCTTTTTAAGCTTTATTTAGACAGAGAGGAAAGAGGGGGAAGAGAGAGGGGAAGACCTGCAGCTGAAGGCCCTGGGCTGGACTCAAAACCAAGTCGCTGTGCAGACTTAAAATGGTACACACTCTACCCAGTTAGCTCTCGGGGCGATAACTTTGTGTAGTCCCGGTAAAGGATATCAGGGAAAGGGAAACTGCCATTTATCCTTCAAATTGCAAGCTTAATGTTAGCCAGCTCAAGCCGACAGATGCTAATGTTGTGTGTTCAATTTTTGACAGTAACCATTTAGATTGTAAAAACCATTTAGAGTGTTAAAATATATTTTTTATTATTATCATGACTTGAATCAAACATTCGTAGAAAAGAATGAGGACATCTGGGCTCTAGGTTAACTATGTTGAATTAAATCTGTTTCGCTCTTATGTATTTACTCTTCATCTAACAGATGGGAATCTCACTATTTTCTGGTCTGTTTTTCTCCTTTGCCGTGCAGTAACGGTGTCCATACGATCCTTGCAAGTTTAATCTGTTAAAGCATACTTTATTCAACACTTCTTGCAGCTGCTTCACAGTACATGCCTGACTTGAATGGTTAGGAAGTGTTAATTTATGAACACTTGGACATAGAGAGTTTTTTGTAAGTTTGAAATATTGAACAGGAGCTATGGGAAAGAACACAGCCATAATAAAGCTGGTTGGGTGGGTGGTGTAAGCAACTGCTGTTTAGGGAACTTCAGACCTCCACCACAAGATCAAGGTACACCACATCTTTTCCCATGTATTTCCCCCTCCTCTTAATTTATCAACAGATGAGTAAAATACAGCACATGTGGTGTGGTGCATTAGTGTGTTAATGTTTTTACCTTGGTCCAAGCGGTGGTCTCTATTCCAGCTTTCAGACATACTGTAACTACCACATACTACACACACACACACACACACACACACACACACACACACACACACACGAGGGAGGGAGGGAGGGCAAATAAAAAAACAGAAACAGGATTACTTGGCTGGAGACTGTGGAGATAATAAACATTAATGTTATATAGTAAACTTAGCAATGTCAGTGAAAAAACTCAGGACCCCCACAGCCCCCTGTAGTCTACATACACATAACATAACAAATAAACACCAGTAAAATTCATATGGGAATGTAGGGAGTAAAATAATAGTGAGAGTGTAAGATAGAGAAGTGAATATAGAGAACAGATGGATGAGTGTGGAGAAGAGACAGACTGGCTAGACGTAACAAGATTGACTGGAGACTCATAACGTCTCTGAGGAAGCAGCATAGTGCTGGTGTGTACACAAATACTGTGCATATGCAAAATGAATGCCAAAAGACACAGAAATAAAAACTGAATTATATAAACAAAGACACATAAACACATCAAACATACAAGTAAGATGCTTACTGTGTAGACCATGTTTCCAACAAACAGGTAGTCATTTCCCTGACCGTTACTGAACGACGAGTCTGTGGGGAACACACACACACACACACACACACACACACCTAATGACAAAGGGTTACCAGCCGGAATTATGGGAATGTAGATGAGTTACTCGGGCATGTCACTTACCATGCTCTAACATTTTAAGCGGAAACCAAAAGAGAATAATTGAATGAATCAGTGCATTGATACAGTGACCCCAAAACACCTGAAAGACAGAGAGAGAGAAAGAGAGAGAGACAGAAAGAGAGATAGAGGGGAGAAAAGAGTGAGAAACGTCAGTGAGTGAAAGCACATATATGCCACCACACATAAAAACGTACAAAAACAGCAATTCCTCACAGTAACACACAACTTCCACTGTGCTCTTGCCATCAAAAGTGCTCTCCTGAACTGTACACATTAACACACACTCCCACACATACAGTAGGTTGGGTTGCTGGTGTACTCTCTAAAATGAAAGACTTCCTTATTCTGGCCCTATGAATCTTATTAGGAGTTGCCATGGAAACATCCCAGTCTCCATGCCACTCTTGTTTACTCACCGGCGTCCCAAACAAACAGCAGGCATCACTCGTCAATCCCACAGATGAGCCCAAGGCATGACAAGTCGAATGCAGAGTGCTAAGCTTTGACTTAAGATGCAGCACGTGGTGGGTGTGTGTGTGTGTGTGCATGTGCATGCAGACTGTAAGTGTGTGTGCGTGTGCTTGTGTGTGCATGTACCTTGGTGTTGAAGCCCTCAGCATTCTGGGTGATTCGGTAGAGCTGTGGGAAACGCAGCATGTTCTGCTGGCTGCACGGTCGGTCAAATATCCCCAGAGTGAACGGAGGCAGTGCAGTAAATATCTGCATCACACAGATGACAGAGCAGCGTGTATACACTTTGACTCGCTGGACAATCAGTGTTCATATCAGCAGTGGCATAAAAGGAACTTCATAAAATTTTAAAAGTGGGGAGCTTGAAGGCATCTGCATTCAGACATAAGTTCACACAGAAAAAAACCTCTCACACACAATCATACAACTGTTTCTGGCATTCAGAAAGAGCAGTGATAAGAAGACAAAGTATAGATCGATTAGCTAGGTAGAGAGCGAGAGATTTAGTAAAACAGGGAGGGGTGAGACTTAGGCAGAGAGTGGAGAAATGGAAAAGAGGGAGTTTGAGAGGGAGTGAGGGCAGTTACTCACCACGTTGTAGAGGCCTATACACCAGCGCTCAAAAAGGATCTGGCCAGAGAACCCGTTCACAAAGGCAAACCAGAGCTGGGACACAAAGAGAGAGGGATGAGAGGGGACGAGAGAGACAATAGCGGAGGGTAAATCTGCCTTAGGGAGGTACTGATAGTGGAAACAGCAGGGGGAGTTAGCAAAATTAGTGCCTCTGTTTACAAAATGATATGAACACATAATAAAAACAACTTCAGTAGAACATTTTGTACTTTATAGTGCCAGAGGAAACCAAAACTCCTGCACACTG
This sequence comes from Sander lucioperca, assembly GCF_008315115.2. Lineage (NCBI taxonomy): Eukaryota > Metazoa > Chordata > Actinopteri > Perciformes > Percidae > Sander > Sander lucioperca. The sequence continues at coordinate 22,878,479 of NC_050173.1, read as the reverse complement.
TCAGTCACTTTTATTTTAGTTATGACATTTCAGTTACCTTCATCAGGTAACATCCAGGTATGTGAGTGAAGGTCTGTCATAGTTTACAAGACTTAAGACTATGATGGGCCAGAACTTTTTGTTACATCACTATATAGCACAAAATAGGAAGAGAGCAAACATTCCTTCTGTACAAACTTCCTCGCAATGGGTGATTTCTGTTGGTGAATTCAAGTCAGAGATCTGGGAAATAGCACTCTTTCTTCATAAATGTCTTTGTGTAAATGTATTTTTATTACTAATTTTTTTTCAACATTTTATCCTCTTCCATTAACATCTTGAAGAAAAGAAGTGAATAGGCCAGAAATAAGTGGGGTTTATAGGAATTGTGGTCATAATTTTGAGAAACACAAGAGCTAACAATAATACTACTGATGTGAGAGGCTAAACAGATGGTGGTCCAATGTGTTTACAGTAATGTTTCTAAAGCACAATATTTCATCTGGCAATGTTGCAATAATGTTTAAATATAAAATATGCTATTATAGTAGTTGCACTTCCTGTAGCTCCATTAAGTCTTCTGGCAGGAAGTTTTAAATGCATTCCTCACGCAGGTTGTGGCTGCCTCTGAAACCACTTTCTGATTTTATAGAATGTAATTTACTGAAAACACAGTGGCTAAATATGACTCTGGTCCAGGGGAAACCTTTATTAACGCCTTCATACACACAGGGCAGACGTAGGCTGATCTGAAGGGCAGATAGAGAAGATGTTTTGGGCCACTGATGGGAGTTGTGGCATTTCTGGGGCATACAGCCTAGGGGGGAGCGCGCACACACACACACACACACACACACACACACACACACACACACACACACACACACACACACAGACACACAGTCTCTAACCTTTGGCCTAGTGTGCCCTGCAGACAGCCAATCATGTGAGATAATCATGGAAACACACACATATACAGGCACAGAGTAGTGGTGTGAGTGGGACAGTAGTCTTCCATGAGGACCTGCACCTGCCGGCATCCTTAATGTGAGACAGAGGGGTGAGCAGGGGGTAGAGCACAGCTGACACATACCCCTCATAACAGGCAGGCCAGGGCTGCGGTGTGCCCCTTCATCTCTCACACACACACACACACACACACACACACACACACACACACACACACACACTATGCTGTCGACCCTTGGAGCCAAGGTCTTGTCACTGCTGATCTAAACACACGTTTTTTTTTTCTGTGTGTGTGCAAAAGAGACAGAAAGCAGACACCAGAAGGGTACCTCTTCCATCACTGTCAGCCATGTCGACAAACAGCTGCAAAATGTCTCTGTTAGTGTGTGTGTGTGTGTGTGTGTGTGTGTGTGTGTGTGCGTGTGTGAAACAGAGAGGGTGTGGTGGTGAAGCTCCTACCTCTATAATGTAGAGGACCACATTCTTATAGAAACAGTAGAGGATGCACTTGGTGACACGGTTGTAGCTCCACGCCCCGTGGACCAATAGCAGCTTCTCTAGGTAGGAGAACTACCAATCAGGGAAAAAGAGAGGAGAGAGAGATTCATTACTATAATTAAAAGAAAGAAGAGAGTTAAAAAAGAAAATCTGAGATAGAAAGGGAACAGAGAGAATATTAAGAATGTGACTGGGAGACAAGAAAGAGGCGGCCCACTGATACAGATAAGTTGTGCAAGATGCCCAAAGGCTGAAAGATAAACAACACAAACAGTGAAAGTGACAGAATGCGTTTGTGTGAGACAGAGACAGAAAAGATAAGACTCCTCAGTAATTAGGTGAACCCTCTGGTTCATTTCATCCAGTTCACGTTTGCATTAAGTTGTCACTACGGGTCACAAAGATAATGGTAACTAGGGTTGAAAATAACAAATATTTAGTTATCAATTAATCTTATTATTTTGTTTGTTGTTTAGTACGGTAGTTTAGTCTATAAAATGTCAGAAAATAGTGAAAATCACAATTTCCCGGAGCCCATAGCGACATCTTCTAACAACTAGATTTGTCTGACTAACAGTGCAAAATCTTAAGATATTTAATTCACAAGAGAATGTCTGACATTCTTCATTAATAAATGATTGAAATGATTAAACAACCATCAGAATTTCAATTAATTTCCTGTCAAATTAAATAATCAACTAATCTTCTCAGCACTAATGGGAGATTTTTAGCTGTCCTGTTGGACAATCTTTTTATTTAAACAAATTGAGAAATTTGGGGAAAAGGGGATAATAATGCCTTGAGCTAAATACATTTTTTCTAAATTATTACTCTTTTCAAGTGATTTGTGTTTAAATTTTAACATTAAATATATTTTAGCATTAAAAAAATGACTATTTAATAGTTTGTATACAATTAACCCACTTTCTGACACTGCTAAGAGCATACAAATGTTTCGATTTTTTTGTGGACTTCCCGGAATTCTTTGTTTTGTTGTAAGAATAGAAACAATTCTTATGAGCTGTTCGTTCATGATACTGAGTGACCTCTGTAAGTAAATTCTCATTTCAGTTGTCCCCCTCCAGCGAGGTCAAAGATCAGGATCAGCTGAAGAGTGAGCAGGTAAGAATTCAGTGTCTTGCCTTAAGACACTTGAGCAGGGTGGACAACCAAGCATGAATCCATTATCTACGTTCATATAAAGCCTGTAAGATATCTGTATGACCCTAACCAAGCATGAACGACTGTCTTCTGCATGTCTCCATACTATGTCTGCATCCTACCTGTGCTATGGAGTAGTCAGAAGAGTTGGTGGCCTGCATGCCCTCATTGCCACTGATCCCTACTCCAACATGAGCCGTCTGAATCATGCCCACATCGTTGGCACCGTCGCCTATCGCCAGCGTGATAGCCTTAACGTATTTCTTCACCATATCCACAATCTCAGACTTCTGCAGCGGAGACACTCTGCAGAAACAATAGGAAGAGATAGACAGAGATGGTTGGTTTATGTGTACACAGCTGTACTGGGGAAGATAAAAGAATACTGTGAGAAAGAAAGAAAAGAAGAAATACATTTTGAGATGGCGGGGAAATAAACAAAGATGCTTGCAATTAGGAAAGAATAAAGCCTGAAAACCTAGGAGTGGGAAACAGTTGAAAGGGAAACGAAAAATTGACACACGCACACACGCACGCACATGTGTGTGTATGTTTACAGCGGTGTGTGTTTATGCACATCTGCATACATGTGAGTGCCTCAGTGTGTGTGTGTGTGTGTGTGTTCAGAGAGCTTCCAGTGGTACTCCACCCTCTTGACCTGTATCACTGATCCTTCTGTCCATAACCAGTTCTGTCTCTTCAGTGACAATGAAGGACCCAGGGAAGGGAGGCTCGATTACAGACGTTTCTCTCGGGGCCACTGAGAGACGATAGTGAGGCGTTATGCTGCATTTGCTGAAGTACTGTGGATATTCTTTCATTTTATGGTGCCATGTGTTACACCTGCGGACAAATGAGAAAACAGCTCCAACCGATGCCCTCTGTTGTACTGGTTTTCTAGTTTGGCTTTACTAAAGAGGTTTTGGAAGTGTTTTTTTCCGCATCAATCCTTAATTTCTTCCACCATTCTTTTCTGAGCATGTTAAGGACTTATCATCCATGTTGGTTTCAAAACTGATTCAAAATTCATTCTTGACTTTGTAAACAGCACCACAAGGTCTATTTAGTATCTATTCTGGAGGTTTTGATTGGCTCACATTGTTCATTTTGTGAAGCAGTGACGAGAGAAGAAGGGTTTCTTTTTTGCCAAGCTATTAAGATATTTATACAATCCTGCTTCTCATGTGCATTTGTAGTTGAAAAGTTATAGTTAAAAGTTCAGCTTTGGATAATAGTTCTTTTTTTTTTTTTAGGGAGATATATCAGGAAATTTGTCCTCATCTCTGCTTTCAAAACATGCTTTGTGTGAGGAGGCGTTCCTACTGCCTGTCATTCACATGCACACAGCTTAAGTGAGTCTTGTTCTTACTACCTGCAACCTGTACTGTGAAAACAAATATATCTACAAAGGAGGAGACATGGGAGAAACCCGATACTGGGACTGGGATTAAACTTGAATAACAAAGCAAGTGATATTTCCCACAGTACAGGACTTGCAACTGTAGGCACACATGCGCAGTATGAGACAAAAACATTTTACCATAAGATGACATATTCGTGTTTGATATAAAACGTGGTGTCTATTAGTTAGTTACAGTAGGCCATTTGTCTATTGGCTGCATTACAAGAGACTAACCCAAATCCAGATATTAAATATTTACATTACATTTCCCTGATTATAGTAATTACCTGAGCCTCAGTGATGTATTAGGTGAAAGTAATTTGAGTATCAACACTGGGCTATTGTATGGACAATACTTCAAACTGTTCCTAGAAAGAGGAGGAGTCACGTTCACAATGACGGTTTCTCTGCGTGTGTCAAGTACAGCTCTAACTCTTAAGTCTTCCATCAAATCCCCACTGTGTACGTCAGTGCTCGGATAATGATATTACAAAATCTAATTATGTGCAGCTGCATGAGCCGTCACATGCAAACAGAATGCAGCATGATGCTTTGATGAAGATATGACAAAATGAAATTATGAGCAGATGTATGACCCTTCACACACACATCCGGCTGGAGCCCACATGACATAAAAACGGTCTATCTCCTATGAATATGTAAGAAGGATCAAGTCCCGGTCAAGCTGAAATCACAGAGCTGGGTGGTCTGCTTAGTATTCATACATAGGCATGTGCAGAAAAACACACACACACACACACACACACACACACACACTCGTTGCAGAAGGATGGGATCAACCTCTGCTCTTTGTGTTTTCCGATTCTGCGTCTGAAGTGTGTGTATGTGTGTGTCTGCCTGTGCGTCTCTTGGCCTCTGACCACAAATCTCTCTTTATCTCTCTCTCTGTCTCACTCTACCTTTCCTCTAAACACTGCTAACAGTGTCTGGAATTGTGTAAAGTGGCGTTGGAAGAGATGAAAGGCTCCCAGTGCTCTTCGTGGTGGAACTGAGCAGAAAATAAGCAGCCGCTAAGTCCTCCTATAAACAAACGCCCAGTGAAGTCAGGAAGCCATGCGTACTAGTGCACCCGCCCCTGAGACACACACACACACACACACACACACACACACACACACACACACACACACACTAGGTGAGATACTTGAAAGTCTTAAAAGTCAAAGCTACAGCTCATTATGTACAGGCACCTTATTAACAGTATTGTGCCACACTCACAACAGGAATTGCCTACAGCAGTGGCTCCCAATATGCGGGTCGGGACCTCCCAAGGCATCGTGAGATTAAACTTTTCTTTGTTTTGGTTCAGTTTTATCTCATCTGGCCTCTTATAATTATTCAAATTAAAGAATCTGAGCAACAAAATCCTTGGGAACCACCAACCTACAGTACAAAATACAAATATCTACCAGAGTCAAGATTTGTTCCTGATTTCTTACTTTGATAAATATAAAAGTTTTTTTTCTACAAAACCCTTTTTGGAGCCAAATCCCTCAAATGTTAAATATTGTCTAAACACAAGCTGCTGTACAAGAACTAACTGCTTATATAAAACATGGCCAAAAGAATCCAAAATGTTTTGCTCAAAGGGTAAAACTTGGGATGCACTTAACAAAGTAATGCTGGTGCTCCTATTGAAAAAGGGTTAAAACCTTCAAAATGTGCGAAAACGCAAACCTCAGGTACTCATACGTAGAGGAGCACCCTGATGAAGACCTTATTTATGAATAAGCTATGTATCTAATGAAGGCTTTTTATCCAAACTCCACTATGCTCCTCTACAGTTGAGTACCTCAAGTGCTCTTTTGGACGCATTTTAAAAGTGGCAACATTTTGATTTAAAATCAGGAACTCCCTTTGAATCAGACCATTTGATGTTGGATACCCAGCCCTAACCAGGGTAGCGAGAGAGATATGAAGGGGAGGAGGAAGTAGGGAAGGAGAGATGTGCACATAAAGAGAGCGATGGAGTGAAGGATAGAGGAAAGGAAGCTGGAGGCTGTTTGCAAGGCCTGTGAGACCTGAGTCCGGATATGGCCTGGATATGCAAGGGAGAGTCAATTACTTCCCTCCTGGCTGCACACACACATGTACGCGTACGATCACACACATAGAAGGAGAGTGGAAACTCTTTTGTTAAACATCACAGATGGTGCTGAGTGGAACATGACCAAAAAAGGGAACAAGCAGTAAACATTCTATGAACAGAGTGCACTTTGTATGAATGGAAATGTATAATGGCAATGTCTGTGTGTCTGTGTGTGTTGGTGCCCATTCCTGGGGTGCCAACAGTAAGTGAGTCATTGCTTTGACATTTCCAAGCGGCGTAGTGTATTACATTACTCCTGCTGTGCACCAGGACAGGCTTTTATCATTCTCGTTCATTTGCTGACAGTGTGCAACCGACAACCTTTATATACATGCACGCAGCTATACAGGCCTGCACATGCACACACACTGACACTCTCTCTCTTTATCAAGCAAACAATAGGGTGATAATTAATCTGTATATGGTAAGACTCAATGGATCTTTTTTTTTTTATTTATTTATTTATTTATTTTTTATAGGTGCCTCCAGTTGCTGATTGGCTTACTTTATTAAACAGAGCAGTTTGAGGATTTGAACCACAGTGACACCCACTCTCACCAACCTTCTCCTGCTAACATACAATCAAGCTTTTGACAGTCATCAGGATTCATTTCATAGATGATGTCCAAGGTGTCATCACAGCTCACACCCTCACCTTGGATACAGGTGCAGGACAACAAGCAGCTAGACAACAAGGCTTTGCTGTAGAAATGTGCAAATTTGAGTGTGCAGACAACCTCTTCTTTTTCTTTGTACATAGGGGTTTTCCTACAATACCACAATTATCCTGTGTATCTCTAAAACTATTCTAATAAAAGGGTGCTTGACCTTTTAACAGATTAAAATTCAGACTTTGTCCAGACTTCTTGCAGACACATTTGTTTCAGTTTTTTGGTCACAAGTTTTTGGTCAAGATAGACCCAAGGTAAAGCACTGAATTTTAATATTTTTGTCTTTTGTAAATTCAGAATTCCTAACTTTTCCTGCTTTTAAGACCTGTGCAGATACTCTGTAATAAACCAAAGTTTGCTTATGCATTTGTATGTGTGTGATGAATGAGTCTTCCCTACCGGCAGCAGATGACAGCCTTGCAGGACAACGCCAAGTCAAGGAAGGCCTGGCGAAGCTCGAAGGACAGTGCATATTTCAGTGTCTGACCATCGATGATCAGAGCCAGCTCATTTTCCTTCTTCAGAGAGTCGCCCAGGGACGAACAGTGAGCTGTCAGAGTGGCACGAGTAGCCTGCAAGAAGACATAGACAAAAAGACGAGGGTTTGGGTTCTTTCTTAGATCTTTAAAGGAAGATTGACTAGATATTCTACATTTCCCCTCCCAAAACTAAGCTTCAGGGACTAGTTCGACAGTTTCACACATCATCAACGTGCTTTTGCACAGTTAGTTCAAGTCAGCAACATACAACACATCAGTGTTCATAAGGATGGATCAGGAAATGCTGTTGGCTTACAGTGAAAACCAGACCTCTAACCCTGAACCTAACCACTAACAATCCTTATCCGCACCCTAACCAATCATAAATCTAAATTTCACCCTGAAAATTTATGTTTTGCTGATGCGATCCGGCAGCGGCCCTTTCAAGTGATGGCATTTTCAGGTTTTATGTTTTTGTGGAAATATAAGTGGTGGAAATACAAATCACACACATCAAAACACGCAGACAATTTGTTTTCCTCAAGACCGCAGAGGGTGGGGGGTGGGAGAGGGTTTTTGTTCTTGTTCACTTTGTGTTTATCTGTTTATCCGTTTATCTGCACCACTTGACATTACATGGCACATATTGTGGAATTTGTTCTGTATGTCTGGATGATAAATGGTACTAAAAAATAATAAGAAAATTGATCTTAAAAAAAACAAAAACAAAAAAAAAAAAACACGCTGACAATTTGTTGAAAGGTCAAAACCACTGCCAGTAAATGGAAGACATATGCTCCTGGTTGAACGGGATGCTTTCATCTGGGGAAAGAATTTGCGTCTGTGTACACTAAACAATAAAGAATGCCAATATAAAGTTCACAGTTGTTCCAGACATCATCACAACACACTGATGCTACAAGGTCCCAGGGGCATGTTGAACCATGACATCAAATCTGAAATCACACCACAGAGAGAGAGAATATGCAAAAGAACACACACTAGAGGAAGAAAAAAAAAAAGAAATGAGCTGGACTAATGTTGTGGTGGGGTAAAATCCATCATTCATGTCTAACAGCAAAGTGTAAATGTGTATGTGTGTGTGTGTGTGTGTGTGTGTGTGTGTGTGTGTGTGTGTATGTATGTGTGTGTGTGTGTGTGTGTGTGTGTGTGTGTGTGTGTTTGTGTATATGCCAGCTTGTCTGCAGGGCAGAAGTTTGGGGCAGACTGAGCTCTTGATAATAGAGGAACAGGGATTAATAGAGTAAATAAACATCCCACAGCTTTGTAATGAATTCCATGTGGAGGAGCAGGCACGCTACAAGCTACTAGGCACACACACACACACACACACACACACACACACACACACACACACACACAGCTACAAGCTATTAGACACACACACACACCTTTTAGATGTAAAACAGAATTTCTGCTGATTATCCAATAAGAAATTAAAAAATTAAAAAGTAACAACTTTTAGCTTTCAATTATGAATTGTCATTAAACCATGTAAGAACAGTAAAAAATAAGGTTAACAGGACTTAACAGTTCCAGCTTGTTCCAGCTGACTTCATGTTTCTAAAAGCTCTTTACATTAAGGTGATCACCTGGTGAATTCAGGTTAAAGCCTATTAAAGTGACTCCAACACTAAGCAGATGTTTTATCAATCAAGTGTTATTCAATACTGTAGATAACAACTCACTAACTGTCTATCTAGGGACAGTTTTGTACATGTGGAATTCAACTTATGCTTTAAACACATAATAACCAAGGAATGACGCAAAATGAAATGCCCCATGACATAAACTATTTGGGCAATCCAACTAAACACATGACAATCAGATACACAAGACCAAACTCTAGACACAAAAGCGCACAAACATTTTAAAATGTGGCTGCGTTTAGAATCTACACAGTCTCTCTCACAGTGGGTTACTGGCGGCCATCAGACCTGAGAGAGTCCAGTGACCCGCAGAGAGATGAGCCTGCTGTCCACAGGTCAGCATGTGCAATAGACAACACAGCAAGCACACACACACACACACACACACACACACACACACACGCTCACATATACATGTATGTAACACAATCATAAGAACAATGCGGTCTCTCTTCTTCTTGCCAAATAGCGATGCACACATACACACAAGTGTCCCTCCTCTTCCCAAAAATTCCCTGCTCTTGTTTTCTCAGCCTGAGGCTGTGTGTTTTTCTTTGTATGCTGGAATTCCTGTTTGCATTCACCTTTTTCCCCAAACAGCGGAAAGGAAAACAAAAACATAATGAAAGGATTAAAGGAGATTACAGGTTGTCAGAGTCCTAAAACTCAAACTGTCTGTGTATGTAGGTGATGTGCATGTGTTTTTACAGAGGAGTAAAACACGTGTGTGCATGTATGAGTGTGTCTGTTTGCATGTAGGTGCACAGGGGTTGTGTGTTGTGTACATGCCGAGCATGTGTGAGAGATGAGAATCTGACAAAAAACCCTTTTCCCTGCTTGTCCTCACCTCATCACAGAGGAATGGACGCAAAAAGCCTCAGCAGCAAAATACTAAGCAAACCGCACGTACGTGAAAAATGATTGTATAAAAACACTGCACTTGACACATATTTGGGGTGTTGATGCTTAAATTCTTGCACAACTTTCTGCATGGGTCTTGATTCTGTAAAGCTCTTTCCAACATGATATGTGGAGATATGTGAGGGGACAGCTTCAAATTCTGACTATACGAGTTATTTAGAGGAATATAATAATGGCAATGTTGCTAGTTGTGCCTAAAATCAACATTATAAAAAGGCCCTAGAGGAGAGAGTCACAAACAAGTAAATGCAAACAGTTCACCAGCCTAGCAGTGAGCTGCTAATACAACACAGCAACTTGTCACAGCAGGTCCAGTAAAAGCTTTAGTGGCGGCTAAGATAACCCGGCATAATAACCAGGCTAAGTCTGCAGGGAGCTATAGAAGATTAAAAAGGTAACTAAGGTACAAACACTAGTTAGCTCTTAAAGCTAACAGGCAGCCATTTACTCAAGTACAACAAGTCCAGACCTAACTGTATCCCTAATGAGAAAGAACACCGTCTTAACATGAAAAGAAACAGCTCACAAAAGGTCCACTATGATCTGTTAACACTTTCTCAAAGAGAACAAACATGGGACCAAAGAAAATAGTTACTATGTAACTTTCATCTTTCTCACGCTAAATGACCTGCTATTTCTGGAGGCTTTAGAGGAAAAGATTGCTTAACTCTTTGATTGCACCAGTTGCAATATGACAGATCTCATTAGCAATGATTTTTATGTTCCAAACTAAATGTTTATTTTTCATATGCATCTGAGCTCAAAATGGGCAGAAAGACACACACACACACACACACACACACACACACACACACACGTTGTAAACCATGTTCACAGGCCCAGGAATTTTATCAGGTTTATATTTAGATCACAAAATGGAAGGGCATGGAGGCGTTTTGAGATATCACAGGTCACCTTCTCTCATTGCATACTTTACCATAGAAAAAACAAACACCATATACATACATATATATATATATATATATATATATATATATATATATATATATATATATATACATACATACATACATACATACATACATACATACATACATACATACATATATATATATATATATATATATATATATATATATATATATATATATGATGGGGAAAGCCAAATGTTGATCCATTCCAGGCCACCCTCTCCATTCAAAGAGAGCTCAATCGCTAGTGCCATCATGACAAATGTACATAGGCAGAGTATAAGATATACAAAAAAGCACTAAGCAAGATAAATGGGAAAAGGTACAAAGAAAAGGGGGACGACGAAGGACAAGGAGTGTTAACTAGACTCGGGGGAGAGAGAGGGAGGGAGAGAGAGAGAGAGAGAGAGAGAGAGCGAGAGAGAGAGGAGTGGAAAGAAGGCGGAGAAAGACATGCTCATATCTAAAGTGCAGATTCTGTCACCACTGAGATTTAATATACCATTTAATTATCAGACAGAGCATCTGTGCAAACACCCACATCATCTGCTGCCTGAGCCAGAAACACACAAAAAAATAGAAACCCACGTGGACTTTAACAGTGGGAGGCCTGATGTTGAAAAACTATTAAAAATTGAAAAAAGCCAGAACAATAGAGTATGCAAGTTGAGGCGCTACAACGTGTGCGTGTGTGTGTGCGCATAAAGATGATTAATGAGCAGAAGAGAGATGTTGTTTGTTTTAAGAGTTGTACTGCGGGCAGCGTGACAGGGAGAGGGGGATTGTGGGAAAGTTAGATGTAATGTATATTCGGAACTATCAAGCTGATCACAGTGTCATGTGCCACTGCATCTAGGGTAAATAGAGAGAGAGAGAGAGAGAGAGAGAGAGAGAGAGAGAGAGAGAGAGAGTGTGTGTGTGTGTGTGTGTGTGTGTGTGTCAGATTCAGAGACAAAAGTATACTAGGGAAAAAAAGACATTACATTTGTATGCTTGTGTCCTTCAGTATTGACTAAGCAGAAGGAGACAAGGCAAAGATTTATGTGAGTCTGTGTGTGGCATGTGATCTGACGGTTACAGATGGCGCTTGTCACAGCTTCAGTGGTCGCAAACCGTTTACCCAGGAGGCATTGCTCACAGGGTTTGTTTTGATGAGTAGAAGCACCAAAAGGAGATCGCATTACCACTCACTCATCGCCCTCACATGGCTTGGCCCCCTTTTTCTCCCCCTTTCTTTCTCTATCCAGATTGTCTATCTCATTCATGAAGCACAATAAACACTCCCCGTTTTTATTCACGAACACACTCCTTCTACTAAGATAAACACATATTTTGTTGCTTGTTCATGCTCTTCCTCTGACTCTCCACACACACACACACACACACACACACACACACACACACTTCTTGTGTAGTCGCTTCCTGTGCAAACAGAGGGTGCTGACAAATGTGGTGGTAGTAGGCAAATGCAAGATCCACCACACAGATCAGCCTTCACACTGATAACAGCAATAAGAGAATGCGATAGAGAGTGAGAAGTTGGGACAAATTTTTTAAAATGGGGGCAAGAGGTCTCACCTCGCGGTGAGATTTTGATAAGCAGGGTATGTTTTCGCTCACATGCATTTTTCACTTGGCCCACCAGCATAAAGAAGCTGAACCAGTGTAAGTTATTTTAAGTGTGAGATAAGTGTTGTACTGAAGAGTGTGTTGATTTCATCCACACCGACCACCAGTCACAACCAGAGCGCTCTGAAGTTGTCTTGATTGACAGGCATGACTGTGACACCACGTGCACATACAAGCACGCTAAATTCATATATGAGAAGGTTTCTTCTCTTGCATCTGTCCAAATATCAAAATGTGTTTTTAAAGAAAGCAGATATTGGATATCTGATCTGACAAATATCTGATTGTCTTTGGGACGCCATTACTGTATCTGTGTATAAGAGTCAGCATTCATTATTCTCTCTTTTTTTTTTTTTTTTATTGGGTTTTGTTGCAGCAGTTTCTCATGTTGTTTATTCTGTCTCATGTTTGCTGTGTTGCATTTACACCCACTTGAAAGTGTGCTACAAATGCACCGGGCTCTGAAGCATACTGTAGATCATGAACTTGTCACATGAAAAATTCCACTCATGACACATGGTTTATGTTTCATGAACAGCTGTCCCTCTCCTCTTTCTTGTCTCTTTGTGCCATACAGAAAGGTGTTAGTACAACTATTTTACAAAATAAGTGATAATAACCCTGAGCTGGTACAAACATAAAAACATGCTCAAGGACACATCAGCAGGGTGGATGTTTGCCATTTCTTTGTATTGAGGCCAGGCTTTCCAGCTGAAAGATGGATCCCTAATTCCTGCTGCACCAAGTTGTTTTGAGTTGCTGCTAAATGGAGTGTATTGAACGGAAAGTCTCTGTCTGCATTTTGCATAAGAAAATACTAAAACTGCACCACACAAAATCATATAAGAATAATTCATTTTGCATAAGAAAATACTAAAACTGCACCACACAAAATCATATAAGAATAATTCAGTCATAGTGAGTGTAGTCTATATCCACGAAGTTCCACTTCCAGGATTTGTCCGTTCCTCCCAGAAATTCCGTCAGATGTCACTCTTTTTGGCCGGATGTCCGTCACCTTCCGCTTTCTTTGTGTTGGAATTTTAAACTCCGGTGGATTTATGAGGACTATGGTTAACTGCTCCTCAGATCTCTGCAGGGTAAATCCAGACAGCTAGCTAAACTATCTGTCCAATCTGAGTTTTCTGTTGCATGACTAAAACAACTTTTGAACGTACACGTTCCACCAAAACAAGTTCCTTCCAGAGGCTATTTTGCAGCAGCACCGGGGCTCCGTCTGGCGCTTAATTGGTTTAAAAGACATGACAATAAACCAGAGCACGTTTTTCTCCCATCCCGTAATGCTGTGTGGACTAGCCAGACCTTCCTTAGCAGCGCTGTGGAGGAAGGTCTGGCAATGCGAGACTATAGTTAGTGTTAAGTCAAGTCAGTCATGCCATTATCAGAGAAACAGCTTTTATGTGAGTTTTTAGTTGGCATTCACTTTCATTCAACTCCAGATGATAGATTTGTCTGAAAAATGTGTAATTTCTAGAAATGTAGAAGAATTTCCCGAAGGGGAGATAGGTATAACATTCCCTGTGGCTGCAATTACAGCTTATACATATCAAATATGTATAAGAAATAAAATGAAAGAAACAACTTTTTGATGTCATCACCTGTTAGGGCCAAATGTTTCATCCTCTGACCCAAACTATATTGACCAGACAGCAATCAGACTTTTACTGGATCAGTACAATATGTGATAAAACATGGAAGACAGGCTGCTAACTACATTTTCTAAACCTTATTAAGATTGAATGCACTTACAGTGCTAACTGTATTAGCTTACCCCTTTTGTACTAATCACATCATTGTCTATGCCATGGACAATTCTCAGGCTAAAGTACCCATATTACCCTGACATTCTATGTTCACCCTGTCCAGCTCAGTTTACTCAGCATCTAAGTGGCCTTGCACGCTGTCTGGCTTTTGACCAGCCAGACACCACTTTGATGCACACACAGATTCCAATTGGATGCAATGTTAACCACATAGAGGTCTCTAATGTCGTGTTGATCATGCCATAGACTAATAAAATCTCTCTTTGGGCCCAGAAGCAGGTACCCATAAACAAATACACACACAAGCACACACACAGTTCCAACACTAAAACTTTATGAGGCATAATCTCCCCAGTCTCACATATAAACAAACTCTGTAAAAGTGAACACATTGTGATTGTATGTGCACAGTATGTGTGTTTGAGTGTAAGCACACATGTGGGAGTCAGTTAGTGTGTGCGAGTGTGTGAAAGAGAGACAGACACAGAGACACATGACAGTAATCAAGCCACTCAGGTTAGCAGTCACACATGAAACCTAAATGCAAAGACACATAACTTTGTGAAATCTTATTTAAAGATCTCAGATCTCACTAAATGGCAACAGGAACATACGTGCATGTCAACACATATACAGTCTGTGCACCGTGCTTGCATTTAGCTAGAAATAGGTTAGTTAAAGAGACACACATAGTGTGGGAATACTGTTTGACATTAATAGCCAGGTACTGTATGTGAATGTTACGAAAGAGACAGAAGGAGAGGAAAAAGGAAGAGAGGGAAAGAAGTGATAGTTCACTACTTGTTTCTTTTCATTCCTTTCTCCAAAAGGGACACCAGAGACTTTAATTACCTGCACCTGTGAGCACACAAAAGAGCCCCACCCACCAATCTGGCTGTGGACCACACCCTAGTTCCCACAGTAACTTGTTTAA
This sequence comes from Sander lucioperca, assembly GCF_008315115.2. NCBI lineage: Eukaryota > Metazoa > Chordata > Actinopteri > Perciformes > Percidae > Sander > Sander lucioperca. The sequence goes on along the minus strand of NC_050173.1, from coordinate 22,863,340 downwards.
GACCCCACCACATAACCCTCTCCCTCCTGTACACACACAAATAGTCCCAATACTGTACAAAGTGTAAACAGACGTGAATGAAGGAGGTCTGCAGTAGGAAGAGGAGGGTCTACTCACATCCAGAGAATCCTCGTTGACAATGATGAGGGACATGTGGTGTGTCACCAGACGACAGGAGTAACCTGAGAAACAGAAACAGACAGTGGAAGGTAGAGAATGGGGGATGGGAGAGAGATTAGATGTACTCAATACCAAAACACAGGTGAAATGAAAAACGGGTCTCATGTTCGACTGGATTTGCAAAGTCCTGCTCCATTCTCTCACACAGCTATCTGACTCCATTCTCCTCGATCAGCCTCCAGCCATCATCATATCTCTATTGTTGTCACTTATGCATAGTTCAACAACATCATGCAGAAACTAAACACAGCAAAACCACTCACTCACAATTGAATACTGAATACTAATAAATGTGTAGAGAGCAGTTCAATCATATTAAGGTGTGTGAAACACAATTTGTAGAGTTCAGTCTCAGAGGGTGTCCAAACTTTTAAACCAAATTTTGTTTTTATTTGTAAGTGTTGCTTTTGTGGACATCTGCCACAAACATCCTCCACAACTGCCAAGAGAAACCAAACGCACAAATGTCATTTCTGTGCAAATGTAAGCCCTTCTACCCTGGCCACTGGAAAATTTCACTTAGAGATTGGAGACATGTTTGGCATTTCACAGCCAACATAATGGCCGTTATTCTTCTAGCCATGATTCAATAAACTCCACAATACATACAGTTTCCTACGTTGCTGCATAACAGGCTGCAGTGACAAGGGGACTTTCTCAAGGGGACACTATCACTGGATTTGCCTGCATTACTGGCACATACTTCACTAAAAGCACCCTCACAGCTCTTACTTTCCATCTGCTTGTGGCAGAACTGTCCTTCTAATGACTTAAACTCACATTTTGGCCATAGTGTTTATTTTTAAGTGCTTTCCTCTCACCTATGTTGATGGCAGTCTCCTGCTTGTCTCCAGTGAGGACCCAGATCTTGATGTCGGCCCTCATCAGAGTGGCGATGGTCTCTGGCACGCCAGCCTGCAGACGGTCCTCTATGGCTGTGGCGCCCAACAGCAGTAAGTTCTGTTGGTGGAACAGAAAGACAGATCAAGATAATTTGAGAAGTAAGATTCAAAAAGACAGTGAGAACAAAATATGGCCCAAAGGAGGAATGTAGGTTAAAATAAAATCATATTTAGGCAACAAATTCAGCCAAACTTCCCCAGCCTGTATGTGAGGGCTCTTTCTCTCCAGAGAACATCATCCATATCTAGTTAGAGGATGAGAATGATGCCAGCAAGTTCAGTTCAGCTGGTACAGCAGCTCATTTTAGACCTCTGTACCAACTCTGTGTCTTCGTGCCAAGAAGTAACCCATTACCTTTCCCCACCTCGCTTTAATTTGTTCAGCATTTAAATGCATGTGTACCCTCATTAGACACACTCGGACGCACACACAAACACTCGCACAGACACACAAGTTAACACTACTGTGTTGTTGACTCCAGTTTTATGGGGCTTTTGGCAGGCTGGTGCAGGTAATTACCCTTGTGGTCTCCCAGTCTGAGCTCCCCTCCTCCTGCTTCCTCTTTTTTTCCCTCTTCACTTACTTTTCTCACCTAGACTCTCTACTCTAAATCCTTGGTTTTCCCACCTATTAGTTCAACTTTCTTCTGAAAATCCTAGCATCTGAAATCTCTGTTACTTTGTCTTATTCCCCATTCAGAGCTGTCTTTCTAATCAACCAATACAAGATTTCCACAATGTCATCCTTTTAGAAAGGAGCAGTATCTGTCTTTACATTCTGCTAAAAGAAAAGACAGATACCTTAAAAAGGGAAATCTGACTGTGTATTGTGATTTACGGATGTAATGAGTAATGGAGGAGCACTGTATTTGTTGAAGTGTGGGAATCAATGGAGCCACTCTGCCACCTGCTGGCAAACATGAAGTGTGTGTCTGTGAGTGTGTGAGAGTCTGGATCAGGAAAAATGTTATGACATGAAGAATTTTCAGGTATCTGCTTTGATTTCAAGACATCTCACATAAGGTTGGAGATCAACAATACACATCACTACAGTGAAAGAGATGGTGCGTTTACCTTTTCCAGTAGTTCATAACACTCCTCTAGTTTCTGAGCGCGGTCTTTGAGCACAGTACTGATACGAGTGTATTCCTTCAGCCACTCCTGGTAGGCATCTTCCTCCAGGTCCACATAGGCAAAACACAGAGTCCTCAACCCTGGACGGATGGGAGGAGAATAGGACGATCAATGTGATCAGTGGTGTCATAGAGAATAGATTACCTACTACTACTACTATAAAATAGGAGGAAATAGGCTACTATAAAACAGCGTTTTAAAAGAAAAACGATCTCTGTCCTCACAAGCGCACCGTTTCAGAACTAATCTCCATCCATACTAACATGCCCGACAGCACCTTTCACAGACCATTCACGTACGCTGGGCATGCGCTCGTAAGGATGATAACGCAGCTGGACACGGGAATTGTTGCAAATCGCTCAAATTATTGCTCACCTCTTGTGCATGTAGGCAGTAGTAGCATTATAAAACGAAGAATTACACTGCACAACAGCTGCTAGCATAAACAATAAGGTCAGCAATGGCTTTAATTCATTATCAAAGTAGAAATTAACCACTGGTAGTCCAGGGTGATGTTGTTTGTTTTCTTCCTGAAAAGGGTCACATGATAGCAGCGTGATGAATGAAGGAAGGACACGTTGTGACTGATAAAACCCAATCAAGGAGTGAATGTGGATTTCTGTGTCGTCATTTTTTTTTTTTTTTTTTATAAAAATAAAAGATCTCCGTTTCTGCCCATCCAGACTAAAACGCAACCCGAGTAGTAGTGGGAGCTAGGCGTAAACGGAGCAAAAGTTATGCGTTTTAAAACGAAAACGTATTAGTGTGGATGTAGTCTCAGGAAGGATAGTTCTGATTTCTTTTAAGCCTCAACCAAGTAATGCCAATGATTGACACTTAAACCTACCTAAATTCAGATCAGTCCCAAGACAAGGCTTATAATGGCGCTGACACACCAACCCGATAATCGGCCGTTGGACCGTCTGGCGAGGTCAGTGACTCAAGTCTGTTCGGTGTGTTCCGTGCCGTTGTCCGTCGGAGGAGCTGTCGGCCTTTATTTGGGCCGACCCGACATGCTCAGTCAGAGACAGGGCAGTCGGGACTCACCCGGAAATGGCAAGCGGATGAGCCTCTCAAAATCTGACGAAAATCTTTTAAACTGACCTTTGTTGATCAGATTCAGCAACTGCATGGCCTATTTCTCGCTTAAAATGTTTTCAGAAACACGTTTCGGTGAACTATTTTAGTACAATATGAGATCGTATTCTGAACAAGCCGCCATGACAGTCTGGCTGTGAATTTCCGGAGAAAAAAGACCCACGTGACGCGTTCGTCTTATCAGCTGCCGGTTTTCATTTTCTGGGAAACAATACAGAGAAGCGCCGCCTACTGTTACGGAGACGTATTACGTTTTGCGCACATGCAGAGTGTACACTCAAGGCAGCGTCACCTCAGTGTGTTTTGAGGCATTTTTTTTGGACCTCGGGGACCCGACTGATCAGTCCGACTACCTTTTTTGCCGACGGTCGGCTGTCTGGTTGGTGTGTAACAGACATAATACTAATACAGAGCGATAAATGTAAAGTTGAGTCAGAGTAAAAGAGTAAGGAAGTCAACACAGATAAACACAAGATAAATGGATTTCCAGTGAAATAAACAAGTATGTTTTAAACAGAAAGAAACTCAACTATGGCTTCCTCGCCCTCTCTTTTTTTTTTTTTTTACCTTCAGTAGCAAACTGTTCCAAATGAGCAAGAGTTAATTCTTTGTACTGGGACGCCTCAGTCAGACGCTCAAAAATGACATTATCCTGCAAAACAACAAAATAAGCATTAATGAAAAAGGTTCAAAGACATTTAGAGTGCTGAACTACAGTTCTAATGAGATAAACATACAGCGCCTTTGCAGTACAGCCGTAGCTTCCCGTTGGGGGTTCTGACCACGACAGACATGCGTTTGCGGTTACTGTGAATAAAGCAGTGGGTTCAGTTTCAAAACACACTACAGTCTTATGTAACGGAGTTATTTACTGGCTGTGAAGAACATATATGGGAGTATTACCTGGAAAACTCCAGCACATTCAGTAGCTCATAGCTCATCTCTTTTTCTCTCTGAAATAAACAACAAAATGTCAGCTCCTAACTTTGCAAAATGCAGCTCGGTAAAAAAACACAGATACACACTTACAGCTTCAATTATGACTGAATGCGGGGTTCTTGCAGTGAACACAAAGCCGAGCCCCTTGGCCCCTTTGACAAGCGCTCCTTCATCTGGCGAAGAGGCCTGGTAAATGAGCTGGTCTTCCTCTCTCTCTGGGACCACGGTGTGGCACACTGCCATCATTGTCAGGAACTCACAGATCTGAGGTGATGTAGGCTGAAGACACACACAAACAGAGTGGACATGGTTCTTAACAGCATCCTCTTGTCATTTGGGGCTTTTTGCTTCAAATAAAAAAAATATAAGAAAAGCTTCAGTGACACCTACATGGGTCTCAATGTTTTGGACGAGAGTTGGGTCATCAAACTCTGTAGAGTTATTGCTGGCGGGCGGCAGATTGCTGTGAGACAAGAAAAATACATTTATGGCAGGAGTTATTCTAATATTGTGTAGATATTTTGTTGGCATTCAAATAGCATTTCAGGCTGAGTTTTGTCAACTTTCTGTATATTTTTCTGATCAACACATACTCTACACAGTACATTGATTTCTCAAAACATACAGAGCCTAAAATGGAGAAAAGAATATCAAATAAGGGAAGACAGATGAGAAGGTCACTAACCCGAAGTCCTCCATTGAACGATCACAGTCAAGATCAGGGAAGTGGCTGCAGTGATGATTAAGGTTGTATTGGAAAAGGAATCAATCAGTCGGTGAGTTGGTTAGTTCATTTGATCAAGCATGCAAGAGTTCAATCAATTGAATTAATACCAGCTAATTCTTCATTACAAGTTAGTCTTAGACGATTATTTAGTTAAAGAGATTAAAAGGTTACTCAGTGCTAAAGTGCATTCAGTGGCATTCTGAGCTCATTTTCTTTTAGTAGGTAGCTCCTTTCACAGGTAAAGCTAAGAGGCAAGAATGACTTTACAAAAAAAAAAAAAAAGAGATGACTGACCCATATGTAATTCCCGCAATGGTACACTTCTTGAAGTGCATGACATTACAGGTCAGTGTTCCTGTCTTGTCGGAAAAGAGATACTTCACCTGGAAAAGACAGACAACGGAAAAGACAGGTGCATTGATTCACGTGTATGCAATGGTAACTTTGGGAATTCCTACTTTGTGTGTGTGTGTGTGTGTGTGTGTGTGTGTGTGTGTGTGTGTGTGTGTGTGTGTGTGTGTGTGTGAGAGAGAGAGACGGAAAGGTGTGTCAGATGTTTGTAGGGTGACCATACAGATATTTTTTGATGTTTGTGTTTTTTAATGTTATCTGTTGATTGTTGGAGCAGACGATGCAAGGACATTTTCTGTGTGAACAGACTAGAGGATGGATACCCGAACCGAGCCCGTCGGGCTGGGCCGGGTTCGGACAGATATTTAGAAATGATGTTCAGGTTCGGGTCGGGCTCGGTCACATCAGCGCGATAAGGCATTGAACATTTTAAATTTAAAAAAGCTTATTATGTAGGTGCGCGCCTGTGTTAAAGTGTGCTTGTTGCCCCGTGTGCACTGATGTGCTCATCTGTTGACATTTCCGAATGCCTTCCTACAGTTGCTTAATAAAAGTGGGCTTTCCACACAAATAAACGTATGTGTCATTTTAACTGTGTCTGGCTCGGGTCGGGCTCGGACATAAATTTCTTAATGCCTGTCGGGCTCGGGCTGGGTTCAGTTACTGCTCTGTCGGACGTGGGCCGGGCTCGGACAGAAAAATGCGGCCCGATCCACACTCTAGAACAGACAATAAAGTGTTATCTTATCTTATCATCCTAAAGCCACTGGTTATGAGGAGGGATAGGAACTGACCTGGCCCAGTTCCTCATTAAGATTGGACGTTCGAGCCACGGCCGGTGTGTCTGTCTCTGCGTAGTACATCTCCTCATCCTGGGGGGGAAAACAAAAAGCAAACAAAGTGATCAGGAATATTTGACTACTTACAGTAAGTTAATTTGAAAACATGCATTACAAAACACACATGGACCATACCCAGTTGATGAAGAGGGCCTGTGTGAACTTGACCACTTCCAGAGTGACCAGCAGGCTGATGGGGATCAGGTTGTTGTACAGGATGATGAACGTCAGCAGGTTATATGCAAAGTTAGTGGAGATGTCACCTGCATAAACAGACAATATTCACTCATTTACTGACCCTTAAATTGTGTATTCATCCCAATTCCTTACCAAGACTTAAGTCACAGGTTGTGATGTGGTATGTTTGTGTGTATTCTCACCAGCCCGGGACAGGTACCAGCAGGACTCTTCAGTATGTTCTTTGTTCCAGATGGCGGCACCCACAGAGCTGATCAGGGCCATGACCAGCAGGATGCCAAACAAGACCAGGATCTGCATGTTGGTCACCCGCTCCACATTAGAGCGTTTCAGTGGTGCCTTGGTGGAGTTCTAGCAGGTGGACAGGTCAATGAATACAACACAAAGACACTCACATCAAGATGCTGCTGGGTGATGGCACAGTTTCATTGAGTTACAATGGTTTCTGTGGGAAGAAATCCACTTGCAGCAGCCTTTAAACACTTCTGCTTAACTAATTCAATTTGTCATACACAATTACAAAATCATTTTTGGCAGAAGAGTGTCAGCAATCCAAACACTGAGACTTGGATGTGCTCCCAATTATAAATGCGTCACTAAGTTAAAAGCTCTAAATTATTCCTATGAAGTTCACAAGGAAGGAATATTCTAATGAATAAATATCAAAATAAACTTGTTTTGAAGGCAGGATTTTTCACAAATCTGACAAGACACTGAGTTTACCTGCATCAGTTTGGAGTCATGGCCAGTGTAGACAACAATTCCCACAACCCACTGCGTGTTTCTGAGCTGGGCGCCGCGCAGCAACACCTGGTCTGGACCCAGGGGAGCTGGACTGAGTACAACAAGGGAGGTAATCAGTAATAAAACATGAGAAATGAATGCAAATTTAGGGCGACCAGCATTTGTGAGTCAAAGTTTTCTTTCTTCAAGTCACTTCTCAAGTTTGACTTTATTTGACTGAAAATGTATACTTTATAAAACCCTTGGTACATTTTATTTCATCAAGAAAGCAAATGTTTCACTATGATAGCCTTCACTTTTCTGGTTGACTTTTAAATTGTATCTCTTTTGTGCTGGATAAGACTATAAAATCTATGATATGTATAGCTTTATCCTGCTGTCTTGGCAGGTCTGTTTTATACAAAGATACTATTTGAATACTATTGATTTACAATTTAAAAAAAAAAAACGTTTTGCACATTACACTGACAATACACTTGCAATCAATCAATAACTGATCAACTGTGTGTGTGTGTGTGTGTGTGTGTGTGTGTGTGTGTGTGTGTGTGTGTGTGTGTGTCTCTCACTTGTGGTTCTCTAGCCGCAGTGTGCCAGTGAAGTCATACAGATGTCTGTTGGGGCCTTCGCACTCCAAACGACCAGACAGCGCAACCAAATCCTCCAGGGTCTGAAAAACAGCTGTGAGCGAGAGACCCTAGAAAAAAAAACATGACAAGACAAGGAAAGTTTATTGAGGGAGCACTTTTACCAAACAGGATTATTACAAAGTACATTACAGAAAAGCAATGTTCATAAAGCAAAACGGGTCAAACACTAATAAAAATAGGAGATAAAAAGAGAACTGCATAAAACATGATGAGATCTTATGCATGACCCATGTGGATGCAAATGTTAGGGAAGTAATTTGATCTAGAGTCCTTAAAGCCAATCTCAACATTGTTTTAACATCTTTTATTAATTTGTTCATTTGCATCTTAACTGTAACAAGTATTAGATGTTTTTAATAACAACACATACTCTCTACTAAAACCTAAATATGAAGTTCCTTGCTGACCATGTGCAGAATTCATGCACTGAGAAATCTGACAAACTGACCGCTATGCTCCTGTGTCATACCTGTCTGATCTTCAGGTTGGTTTCTCCATCCAGGTTGGAGGTCTCAGTGTAACACATGGCCTGTGGCTCGCTGTGGAGAAGATGCATCAAAACATGCTTAAAATGATTAATCCAATAATCGTCAGGAAATCAGTCAGCAACAATTCTAATAATCAATTAAGGAATTGTCTTTTTAATAATAACTTCATTAACATCATTATTATTACATATTTGCTTTTCAAAAATAAATATTTGCTTCCTTTACATGATGATGGCATTGCCATGAACGCTTTTGAGGTTTAGACTGTTGATCAATTTTAAGACACTAATTTAGATTCCCACAATTTCAGATTGCATTTTATCATTACATTTCATATACTAAATGATTATCAACAGACTAATCGACAGATTGATTGATAATGAAAATAATCATGAGTTTCAGTCCTAAAAAGTAGTATAAAACACAACAAATGATTAAAACACATATACAGACAAATGTACATAAATAGATATGGGTGCTGACAAACACAAACACACACACACACACACACACACACACACACTCATACACACGGACGTCTGACCTGGAGGACACAATAACCATGTCAGCCGGAAGGTGCTGGCCATTGGTCACCTTCACTATGTCTCCTACTGCCACCTTGTGGACAGGTTGCAGCAGTGCAACAGCATGAGAGAGAAAAGGTGGGGAGAAAGAAGAAGAGGGGTGTTAAGGCAGAGGGTAAAGGGTAATAGGAGGGGTAAAAGAGGGAGACAGAGAGAGAGGAAACATGAGGTTGGTTAATTAGTGACCAAACGAGAGGCAGCCAATAGAGAGAGAGAAGACTGAGCTAAAGAGACAGTGAGCACAGCGGTGCATAGCATTAAGTCTTTTGATTAGGCTGCAACAGAGGCAGGCCAGAATGAGATGTAAAGAGTGCAAGCATGTAGATAAAGAGAGAGAATGAGCAGAGAAAAAAGAAGCCACTCAATATTAACTTTACAAATCTGTAGCTTTTAAAATAGTACATTTAAAAAAAACTGTTAAAACAATTCCTATGACACTTTCAGGATTCTCCTTTCAAGAAAATTGAGCATTTCAAGGGAACTACTTGTCACCACCTCTCTTTAACCTGAAAATAATTGAGTTAGCAGGGCAGCTGGAACAAATTCCTTCACCTTTTCTGAGCCTGAATAACAAAGGACTATATTCCTGCTCTACACCACATAACAAGGACTCACATTTGATTTGATTTGACCTGCTGGAGCAAGACTGTACTGTACACAGCTGGACTGGAGTTAATGAGTACATTCAAGATGAAGACCACATCCCAAGAAAATAGTTGTGCATTTGTTGTACAAGAACATACAGTGAACATGCATTGTACTGAGGGTTCATTTTGTTTAGGCAACTTTAACTTGGCAGAGAGAGAAGAAAAAGCTTTGTGTGAAAAGGACAATTAGACTCACTGGTTCAGATGAACTGCAGAAAACCTAATTATTCAACAAACAAGACGTGCCTATGTGGAATATTGGAAAACAATCACCAACTAACTCACTTGTTATCTGGCCCTAAAACATTATAAATACTAAGTGGAAGAGTATCTTTCTACTGTCAGGAACCCAAAGCACAGACAGACCCTGACCAAACAGACTGAGTGACTACAGTCTAGCCACAAGAAGTGGAACACGAGAAATCCTGGAAACCAAAAGAGGAGAAAATATGGAATAACTTCACAACAGGTGAGATTGAGACAAATGTAACCATTTAATAAAATACGGCAAAAGATTTGATGTTAGTCCCCAATTTTACAAAACTAGACCATTGTTTTATGACTAATTGCATTATCTTATATCTACGTTATTATTTGAATGTTTTTGCTTTATCTAGTTTAGTTTGCTAATTTACCTATTGTTTTCTATTTTTAGAAGAAATGTATCTTTTAAGATAGCACTTCTTAGATGCTTCTTACAGTATTATTTTACATCATTCATGCCAATAAAGTATGTTAAATTGAATTGTAAAACTAAGCGAGCTAGAGAGAAAGGCAAAGCACAGGAGTGATGAGTGAGAGAGCAACAAAGATGAAGTCTGTGATGATTGGGATACCTGTTTCCAGATGATCGTCTGCCAGGCTCCGTTGCGCAGCACTGAGAGACAAGGACAACACAGCCATCAGTCAGCCTATAGAGCAGCACTCATTCAGTATTCATAGCAACTCAACTTTTTGTCTGGGGCCTGCACTATAGTGAGTGACAGACAACAGCCATTCACTCAGCCATGAAAGAAAAACAAAACCCACACAAATAGACGCAAGCACACTCATGGAAAAAGCGCACCGACAGTTGATGCACATCACCAAGCACAGACACGCAGACGATACCTGTTGTCTTCTTCTTGTTTACTGTGTTGTCTGCTTTGTGTCTTTTCTGTGAAGACACAAATAAAGATGCATTAGCTTTTAAGATAAGCATATGATGTCTCTATCTCCTACACTTTAAAAAAGGTAAAGTAAAAAAAAAAAAAGTAGTAAAGTCAGCCCATATAGCAGTTGGTACTGTGGTACTCACATAGTCCTCTATCATCTCTTTGATCCCGGCTACAGTGAGGATGAAGATGAGTGGGACCAGTGTGGTGTAGCGACCGGTCGGTGATACATCAGGGATTTGCTAATAAGAGTCAAGAGAGGCAGCACTCAGAAATAATTGCCGATAGGGAGTGTGTTGAGTAGCGTAAAGCACCCATAATGGACTAATACTGCGATGGCACAGATAAACATTAGACAAGGCAGTGGAGTATAGTGAGTGTAGGGTATAATGAATCTTCCATAATGGAAGGCAGTGCAACTTTTTATGAGGCTCGCACAGAGGAAAAAACAAAACAAGTGCTCGTTTTCTCCTCCCATTCTTGAGGAAGACAATATTGTCAACCAATCAGATAGCAACTACAGAGTGGGATTAGTGATTATCTCCAATGATCAAATTTCTTCTTTTTTTCAGTTGAGAAACAGTCTAAAAGTTGCCATAGGACTAAACATGTAAGGAAAATGATGAATAAAAATGTGTAATTCATTTTTTGCAAATGAGTCAATTAGTATTATCTAATATTGATATATTAATTGTGACACAAGCCTGTGATGTGACACTTTTGTGAAATGTTCATGATTCATATTCATCTTGTACTTTGATCCTTCAGGCTTTCTGAAAAAAAGTACCAAATCTTAACTTTTTCCATCTCGACAACAACTCTCAATAATCCATAACTCGGTATTTAAGAAATAGCTGGGCCTGTGGGAGTCCTGAAATGTTTTAGAACAGACTTTTCAGGATGTGTCATATAAAGCCTGTGTGGGCCACAGAATCAATTCAGCTTAAACCAAACAGCACATCGAGCCAACAGCGCTGATCACTGTTATTAATATTTTGTGCCTGGGGTTTACCTGCATGAGTGCGATGAACAGGAAAAAGGCGTTGGCAGCCCGCCGGATCTGCTCATACAGGAACCGGGGCAGGAAAGTGAGAACCCCATACTTGGTGGTACTGCAGAAGAAGAGAAGACAAGGAGAGAGGAAACTTAAGGCAAATGGAGGCAGAGCTAGGTAGTGCATTAGCAAAAATAGGAATTCATGAATAAATTGTGTGCTAATGATTGTTTTCACATGACACACTCAAACAGCATTACCTTAAATGAATAACAGACTCCATTTAGGTTTTAATATTGCAGCACTTGAAAATCTATTAGAAACACTCAATAATGGTCAGAGAGAGCAAACAGAGCCATTATGGGGTGCACACACATCACACTTATAAATAGACCAATACTTTAAATCCAGGAATCTAAATTTAGAACCTGCATCCCATAAAATAGGTGTAAGAAACCTTGGGGACCTCAACTTGTCTGTCAATCAACTGCATTGATCAGCCAACTGTATTGATTAGCCTTGTTATAGCCAGGAACTACCGTAAGAGCTTTTAGAGAGGCTAAAAAAAAAAAAAAAAAAAGTCAACCTTCAAGTCAAGGCCTGCCTTGTTTTTTTCTTTATGCTCGCGGTGAACAGTAGGAGCTTCTGCAAAGGCACTTGTATAATGGATGTTGTGTGTTTGTGGGTGTTTGTGTATGTGCGTGAGTGCATCACTGAGTTGGAAAAAAACAACAACCTCCATCACAGTTCAGAATCTCCTAGGAGATAACCCGTTGTAGTGGAATTTCCAGAAACACCATGTTTTGGTATGATGAAAAGGGAAAGTTTAGACAACATTAGGTCATTCATTGGTCACAGTTCAGGCGACCAGAATATTTGGCCAGTCTCTAACAACCAAACCTCTTCCTGTATAACTGTTTGTCTATCTACAGATTCAACGTGTCTACGTAGGCAGCTACATGATAAGGGAATGTTTTGTCTCAGGACTGTGTCCTTTCGGAGGTCGGTGGGCCAGCCACACTTTAGCATAGTTTCCAGAGAGAGAGATGAACTAGGCTTTAGTATCTGTGTTTACGGCGACTGCAATATCTTTGTTTAAAAGGTCCAGCTAAATGTAACACCTCCAGCATGAGTTTAAATACACCTTGTGGAAGACAGGAACTTCAGAGCACAATAAACATTGTGGGTAAACTGTACTGTCTGCCTAATTGTCTCCTCAATTGAGTGTTCATGAAATGCTTCTGTGTAAGTAATTAATCTCCCGAACCTTCTTCACGTATATGAATGAATTGTGCTGCTCCTGAGTTTTTCATTAACACCTGTAACCACCTTTTCCATCTGCCTCAGTCACACAGACACAAAACTACAAAGAGCAGGACATTACACACAAAACAGAGTAGCAACAGCTGTTAGTCTGTCGCACACACATACTCAATGTCCTGACCCTAATGCTCTGGATACCTCTGAGTTAGTGATACTACACCTATGATCCAGCAGATAAAGATGCCTTAATCTAATCAAAGAAAATTGATATCGGACGCAACGCGCACACACACACACACACACACACACACACACACACACACACACACACACACACACACACACACACACACACACACACACACACACTTTTCATACTATAGATGTCCAACTTGCTGGTGGTGTTAGCAGCTGTTAGCTGCAGGGGTGAGGCTCCCCTGTTGCTGTGTGGCTTTGTCATGTTTTTTATTTAAAAAGGTCAGTGTTCTTCCTATATTACAGGCCAAAAGAAAACACTGGGCTGAAGTCAGAGAGGAGTCATCCCTCCAAGTGAAAGAACACAAGCAAAACACAGGCAGGTAGATTTGTTGAAAATACAACTGTTTGTTAAGTAATTGTCAGTTTTAATTTCTGCAACAAGTTGATTTAATTTTTGATGTATCAATAGAATGGAACGTGTGATTTAGCTAAACATTATTTACTTACATTATTTCATGTCTTTTCCAAAGAATAATAGAGCAGGTTACTTTACTGCATCTGTGCACAGGAGAGCAGCACTAATGCTCAGTGTAAACACAACTGCATACAATGAAATATGGAAGTAAAAAGGACCTAGGGAGTGGAGAGGAGACTAGCACACAGATAAAAGCTACAAGGCCTTAATCTCAGAAAAATCAATAATGCTATTGAACCTTTCAAACATCGACTAAAGAATTACAGGAACACAGGGACATCAGAGGGCACTGCTCTGGAGCCAGAGTGCTCTTGACTCTCCAATCAGCATAAAGCGAGGGGCAGAACACCACATGTGATCCAATCAGGTGAGCCAGGGAGCACTTGCCTTAATCTTATTCGTAGAGCTGAAATAGTCTCTTTTAAAAGTGAAATTAAATCTCCCGACAGTAATGGCAGACCACTGAATGTCAATTCACAGAACATGAGCCCAGTGCTCCCTATGGCGCCAGGCACAGTTATATAGGAATAATAAAAGGTCGGACAAGGGACAAATTAAATTGGCATCTGCCTAATTCAAACTCCAATACATGCCTGCGACTTAATATTTACAACCACAACACAACCCATAAAATTTGCAGCTGATAGCTGGGACGATACTTATAAACGAGACTTCTCCACTTCAGTACATGTCGTTGCACTTCTCCGCTGCTTATGACAGATTAACATACAAGCAGGAAATTCACTCCGACGTTCATGGTTGAACCACAGGGGGCCACCAAGACACATCACAATATATGAAATAATGATACTCTAAGTGTGGTCCAAGATTTGTATTCCACTTCAGACCACAAAAATGACACCTCCAAAGTCTGAGAAATCAGACACAGCTAGGGCGCTTTCTGAAATTTATGTAAATGCCTGCAAGTGTAGTTACTTTACTTTCATTGGCAGCCTTAAATATTCATTAGGACATATTGATTAAGCAACAGAGTCATGTTAAGTTGTTAAGCCAAGCACGTTTCAACACTGAGATTCTTAAGTGGACTTCAGGCAGGGACATACATCAGCCTCTCCCGTCAGGCCGCTGCAGAGTTGCAACTTAATAGGTGAGTTATTAAATAGCCTTATCAATATAGTTTCACCTGTACAATTGTAGTAATTGCAAAACTAAAGCTTATAAACACCTTGTTTTTTCTTTTATGTTACTATAATTAAAAGGCAAAACTAAAAGAAAGGGATATGTTTAAGAGGGAGAGAAGAAGAGGAGCAAAATCTCAGTGGTCCAAAGTCTACTACTACGCATATGGCATGCCAGAAAGAAAGACATGGCTAAACAGGCTTTAACAGGCTGTCCTTCAACCTGACAACATGGGTGTAAAGCCCCTCTGAGCAAATATCCACCATGCTTAAGTGTCCTTTAGCAAAACACAGAATCCCTACAAGCGGACCCTGCACTCTGTCCTCAGGCAGGCAAACAACTAAAGTAAATATATCACCCTCTGAGTACACAAAATAAACAAAAAGTATCAGATAAGATGACCAGAGGTTTCATAAATCTGGTGATATGTATACTTTGCTATGGTAATTAAGCACAAATTAAAGCTTCTGGGAAACAATTAAAACATGAAATTACTTTTGATCTACTCTGTCTACTGGCTATACATCAAGTAGGCTACTATTTGACTTCCAGTGTACACCGTACAAATCAGTGCATGATACAAGCCACACAACATGCATCACGACAAAACGTTCTGTCGGTAAAAGCCCAGAGTGACACCTACCTGACATGGTTGTCGCAGAACTTGGTATTCTGTGGCCGGTTGAGCAGCACCGTCCGCGCGGTGGCGTCTATGGGATCAGCCTGGGAAGTGGTCCCGGACATCTCATCATCTGCCTTGCGGTAACCGCCGGACGAGCAAGCAGCTCCTGCACCGTTGGATTGATGGGAGAGAGGCGAGGCTGAGTGAGTGCGAGGCAGTGAGATAGAGATAGAGAGAGAGAGAGAGAGAGAGAGACGGAGGGAGAGAGAGAGAGAAAGAGAGAGAGAGACATATACGGGAGACGTGGTTTACGGTTCAAAAGCGAAGGCGACCAATTAGTACTAGAGGCTACTGTATGCTGATGTCTGCGGAAGCCGGGGTCGATTCAATGACGTTTTCCGTTATAAACACCCCCTTGTCTTTCAGTATTATTATGCAGGTACCGTCAATGCACACGCGCGTTTCGCGACGCCCACGGGACCCCCCGCGTATAATGGATGTGCTGAGGGATGCACAATGGCGAACAAACACACCGAGTTTGTCTGTTTTATCAGCACGTCAACTTGTCCACATGTAACACAGAGAAGACCCGGCGCACATCCCGGCTGTCATTAAGGCAAAAAATGATCACCCCCCAAAAGTGACAGAATAGGATGCAACACGCGTCTCCTGCAGACTCCTTGCCTCCCAGCCCGCCTGGCTTTGTCATCTCCAACCATTTTAAAGCGTCGTGATCTCCGCTCATTCACCCCCGCATGAGCTCCAGGAGCGGGACATTTTTACTCCTCGAGTGCGCCTAATGACGGGATAATGTGTATATGTATAGTTCTGCAGGGACATTGTGGGGTTAGTGAGAGCAATGCAAACAGGTCTGGACGCCACAGTTTACTCAGCTGGTACAACAACGGCGAACCTGGGCGAGGACAGATGCAGCAGCACGCCCGTGCCTCCTCTCTCCTCCTTCGGCCTTGCTGAAGAGGAAGCTCCCGGCCCTGGTGAAAGATACTGGCACGCCAAGCTTCGCAGCCGTGTCATCTGGCCACCTGCCGCCTCGAGAAGCCTTTATCGGGCGCGATTTGCACGATCTCCTCCCTCTATTTGATGCCGACTGAGCGACTCACTGCTGCCAGTGCAGACAACAAGAGGAAGCCATATGGAGCTCCTTCAGTGCTGCGGAGGGGCAAAGCCGGGACTCCACTTTTAAAGGGCCAGAAGCCTGATATCGTCTTAAGTTCTTGTGGTCAGGCAGATGGGTCAAATAACATCCCCTAAAGCAGGAACCATCCATCAGGAGATCACTTCATGTTGCTTCACCTCCACTGTGATGCCTGTGCAACAACAGTGTTCACTCACTTCAGGTTTTCTTTACATCTTTCTCATTAGTTTGCATAGATGCAGATAGTTTGTTTCATACTGCATTTCCAGTAATGAGATAAAATATAAGAATATTGTCTAGAATGCATTTATCTAAAAACCCACAGGTAAGCCACTCATTATTCTGATAATTCTATTCCCACAAGCCCTTGAAGTGTGCCTGTAGTGCTTAACTGTTAATATATGATGAGCTGTATTATGGGATTATTGTAGGCTTAATTTTCTGTGTGGGATAGTTGTTTCAGTTCTTGGTATCTATGCATTGTGTGTGTGTGTGTGTGTGTGTGTGTGTGTGTCTGTCTGTGAACAAGGCTGTAAGTTAAAACAACAACAGGCTAATTGAATAAATAATTTAGAAACAAATAAGCACTGCCAGGGTTTAGCAGATTGAATTTCCGCAGTACTGAAACTCTATTTCTCAAGCACTACAATCCGGGTCATTCTTTCCCCTCATCAATAACCAAAATATAATTATATTCCACTCAAGCTTATTGTTCTAAAGTAGGCGAGGAATTGTAAAACCACCCAGACAAAAACCAGTCAGGCTTATCTACTGGATGTGCCATTATCACTATTGACACATCAGACTTCAATTCTTCTATTTAAAAGAGACATTAGGATGTGTGTGTTTACAGGAAACAGCTATAATAATTACATTATTTATTATTATTTAAATGGGAGGCATTTATTTGGTATTTGTATACTTTTAGTTTATTTATTGTAGAATACTTCATTGCCATTATACCATTGCAAAAGAAACCTGCATGAGATCTTGAGAACACTGTTAAAAAACCCACAACAGCCCACAAAGTGTCTGCACAAGGCAGAGAGCACGGGTCAAAGTCAATCCAAGCAAAATGATAATAAGCAGCCTATCCCTCATCTCTATGTCTCTGACTAGGCTATTACCTCTGGACCTACAGAGCTATAAGTCACAATCACAGTTCAGCACTCCACACTGCAAAGGGCACTGGGGTCAATCAAGATAGCGAGTGATTGTAAGGAAATGTTTAAGGATGATACAAGGTTAAAAGGTAGCGAAGGGCGATGCACATTGTAACCTGTAATGTCAGTTTTCCTTTTCTGTCAGAAAGCAGTCCTCTTTACTTTTTAAATGTTTTTCTCTTGCCTAATGAACTGACTACTTTTTCTATATCTTGTTGCTTACTTCTGTTCTTACAGAGCTTTTTAAAATTGTACTCCTCACCCCCCTTACCTCCACCTTTTAACCCCTCTAGACTCTACCTTTCAAAGCAGATCAATTTCTCAGCAGCCCACTTCAGCTGTGATTCATTTCTGAGAAGATCAATGCATCAGTTACTCATCCCTGATGGAGTAGAGGTGCAGTCACCTCCAGAACTCATGACTGATTGGCCACCGATGAGTCAGCAGCAAACCCCAGCAGAGCACAGCCAGGTCAATTACACATGAAGCACCCAGGCTAGCCATACAGGTACCATAGGTCTGATAACCTGCGGTCAGAACAGGTAAGACTAGACTGATCTGCCCACAACAAACACTGATCTCATACACTGCTAGCAAGACTCTACCAGCTACCCATTTGGTTGGTGAGGTGAAAGCAAGAAGTGTTCCCTTTCTTAAAAACAATCTAATGCATCAATTAGCCAAACTTCAATCCATATGTATGCAATTTTAATAGCCCTTTTACTATCTCTCTAACATGAATACTAGTCATTAGAAGCCTATTAAACCAAACACACTTTACACAGTGGGCAGATAAAATCACCAGTTTCAGTAAGCAGAACAAGGGCAATGTAGTCTGAAAATGCAGACAATTAAATCCATCATGTATGTCATTGGAAGAAGATGTCACTAATCACAAGCTTCATAGTATCTTAATATGGAGTATTGGTACTTTTGGTTTTGGGCTGAGCCAAAGCTGCCCTGGTCTGGAGCCAAAGTTTCACTGTTAAAAGCAAGCTAGGCTACTGAATAATGGATGAAGACAGGCTGCATAATTCATCTACATTTTCCAGTATGGCAGAGCATATTTCACCAGACGCTCTGCCTTGGTGCTGTGCCCTAGTCTTCACTCAAGAAACAGTCACTATCATGGTGTCTTCCTCAGCAACTGTGTTAAGTAGCGCAACTGCCAGAATTGTGTTTTCAATGGCACAAATATAACTTTTGGAAAAGCTTACATGTTTAATTAAATCATGTCTAATAGAGATGCACTTCACATCTTTCTAAACACCGCCGAGAGCTGAAATGAGCATGGCAAATCAGAGTATCTTGCATAAACTGTGCATATTTTATCCCAGCATGTTTTGTTTTCCTCACTTGGAAACATGGCCAATTAAAAAGAATACGTTATCTTTCCCCATATGTTTCTGTCCAGCCCACAACCCTGCTGTGTTGTCAGAAAAGCATTACCAACAGAGCGTCGTCTGTCTGGGTGAACCCTACGTCCCATGGCTGTCCTGGTCTCTTAGGTGACCCGCAGGCCCGATTTGCAGGTCCTGGTTGACTTAGCCTCAAGCATTTGCAGATCCTGGTTGACCTAGCCTCAAACATTTGCAGGTCCTGGTTGACCTAGCCTCAAGCATTCCCAGTGGGTCCATTTGCCACCGTAACAGAGTAGGAAATAAGGCAAGAAAGCCTCTTACGAGCCAAGTGAACAAGCATGGTAATCCCCTCTGTGTCTGCTCTGCAACTTCACCTGCTGCTAATCCATAACCTGATAATCCTACAGGTGACACTGCAGCACGCACACAAACACACATTACACTAATGTATGCATATGCACATACACACTCACATTGACACTGTTTTATGGGCACTCCGTCACACACACACACACGCACACACACACAAACAGGTGAACATTCATCTTTTATTGCCAAAAAACATGCAAGGCCCCAACATGCTGCTACTCCCCTGTTTCCTCTCTAAATAAATCCAGCTCAGTCACTTATGTGTCATACACAGATGCAGCAGTGTTCATGTACATGCTCTATTCAGGCATGCCATGTCCACACAAGCATGTGCTGTGTTCAACAGCATGCATATGTGTTTACATTGAAAGTTTTGCTTGAAGACCCCAGTGCATCGATCTGTCTTCATCAGCATGGTCTGACATGAGTTGCCACCGCACTTTCTACAAGCACATGCAGTGAAAGGTTTAATGCCTGTTCAGCATTCATCACTCCAGGCCCCAATGAGCTACAGATTATTCAGGGTCCACAGCAGAAATATCATGTCTTAACCTTTTCAGATAAGAACCAGAGACACTCTAGTAAGTAACTAGACAATGTAGCTCTTGAGGGCCAGGGGTTGGGAAACACCTGCTCCTAATTGTTGGCCGCTTGGCCACATGCACCTTTGGGACTCTGGACACAAATGGGGCGTCATCCAGTCTAATTCGAGCAAACTCACTTTTGTCAAACCTGTCTGTGAGGCAGGCACGCATGGTAGCGCCGGTGCCCTCGCCTGGGTCCTGCAGTTCAGAAGCCTCCTGCCTAATGGTGGTCAACACTAACTGCTCTGTGGGCACCAGAGAGGCCGCGGCAGGAGAAAACAACACACACAAGACAAGAAGTCAATATAAAGATACCGCACACTGTGGCACACAACAACGGAACTGTAAATGTGTTTGTATGTGGCAGTCGCTGGAAGCATTAATAGTGAGATGGGATTCATGCCTGCCTGTAGGCCTGAAGAGATGCTCACAGACATGGACTTCACCAAAACGTTGTAGCTTGTGCAGGAGTGCCCCCCTGTGTCCAACTTATGTAAATGCATCATTGCTGCAATTAATTAGGCCTCTCTATCTCCCAAATGGCATCTTCAGTGGCTTGGCAGCCATGACGACCAGTCATTATCTTTTCAAAACAGATGTGCTATATTGTTGACAGTTGGCTGAGCTGCATGACTCGCATAAACTACATACAATCAACACAGGGACAAGATGTGCCCTTACATTTAAATATAAATCCTATAAGCTGTCCAAGACAATCTGCAAAAACTGTAAGACATCTTCATTACAGTTTGTTTAGCTCCATATTGTGACAGAATGCGAAAATACCTTTTTTTCTGAGGTACAATGTGCTTTCTCAACCAATGTGAGAACCTACTTGTGTGTTAAAGGTGCTATTAGAAACATGACAAAATACTCTAATGTTGGAGTTTGTATCACCTAGTATTTATAGTAATCTTAAATACAAACAAATACAAATATTACTGTGTGTGTGTGGATGTGTTTGGGAATTTTTGAGTAAATGTGACAGATTGGTAGCTGCAGACGTCATCTCCAGGGATATGGCAGCTAATTGGAGCAAAGAATCAAGAGGTCAGGCTCCAAGAGATTACAGTAAAGGCAGCAATGCAAATCCAGGCGGGAACACATGTACATACTGAGTCTGACACTCATACTGCAGTAACCCTCCACATCCATCCTGTTTACCCACCCATGCTTTCAATATGGCACTGGTAAACACTCTTATACAACTTTTAGACCCCATAAACCCCAAAAGTCTCCACTAGAGTTACTGAAAGTCCCACATTAATCGATCTGATACAAACAAGAAGAAAACTAGGGAAAATCATAACAGTAGCTCTAGCCGCATGGATAGGTCAATATCACATAATAGACAAAACAATAATAAACAACTGACAACAGTGGGGTGGCTCATTTGTGAGGCCATCTGATATTCTATTAACAGAAAAATACAAATATGATGGCTAAAAGCAAGACTTATGTACTTTTTTTGTCACTATACTGTCAAAAACTTATGCTATACCTTTTGAAACTAGTGCTGTGAACGCTTTGACCTGTCTTCTGGTCAAAATGTGCTGCCCCAGTGTCAAAAGATCCAATGGTGTATTATTCTTTTAACAACAAATACATATCTGGGAAAGTCTGGCCTGAAGACAGTGTGGCCCAGTTGGCGCTCATCTCTGCTCACAATTTGCCTGCTTTCTATTTCTGGAATCTGCAGCAAAGCAGCCTTACAATATGTGCCAGTCACTATTAAAAGCCACTGGATGAGCCAAACACATGCTCCTCTCTTCCAGGACAATCCGATGTCTGTTTGCCATGTGTGAAATTGTCCGATGCAGCTTTGTGTTTAAACATCCCCATCCTCTCTCCAACTCTTACTCTGAGGAGAATCTGAGGCATTTTCTCCCAAAAAAGACAATAGCCCTCACTGTACAGTTTGTCATGGGGATTTATTTAAATGAACAGCCTTGGTTCATTCACCATCTTTCCAACACATGAGTGTGTAAAAAGCTGTGATGTAAATACAGGCTCTGGATGTGAATGGCCTTCGGGTCAGGTCAGATTCATTTCTGGACTGTTTCAGAATAAGGAGCGCTCATTAGACGGTCACTACATTAGACGGTGGATTTTTAAGTCTGTGAGGTAATAGGCTGTTCTTGGACTGATTTATATGAGCTTGGGTTTGACTTTTGAAATGCAATAAAACGTATATTCCTTCTTATATTTAGATATGGCATGACTAAGGCGAGACAATCCATACAATGTCCCATATGATGCGATTCAGGAAGTCTAGATACATGAGGCTGTTGCTACAACATTATATAATACCAATGATGCCATGGGAAATATACTACATTCCATTAAGAGTGATAAGGTCACACAACAGACGCACATTCATCCTATCAAGAATACATATGTTGTTATCTTTTCGTGATGTTAAGGCACAGCACGGATTCCTCTACTTATCTATAGGCCTATATAATAAATACACAGGACAGACGGCGCTACCTGAAGCAGGCACCTGCAGTCTGCTTGCCCTTGCATCCCCAACTGGTGCCAAAAAAACGAGCGAGACTGGAGGATAAATACCGATACAGCAAATCACCCCACATGCATGCCGCAGTCTCGGACAACACCGATCCCGTTACTATGCCAAGCACATATCAAATACGTACGAGTATATACAGGCCGCTATAACCTCTGTATTTACAGGCCTGTTATCAACACTGAGATAAACCGGATAAATACGATTTTACAGTGACAGATGATTCATTAGGCGGCGAGCGGAACCTCGACTGACCAAAGATTAAATACGGTGTTTGTTTGTTTTTGTTTTTTAGCTTACCTCCCTCACTGTGTATCTTCTTGGCCCTCCGGTTGAAATACATCTTGCTGGTGGTAAACGATTGTCGATGAAGCTTGGACGAGGAGGCCGGAGCGGTGGCATGCTCATGGCTCACCGAGAGCAGGGGAATGCTGCTTCGGGCTCAGGCTGCGGCCGCTGCTGCTCAGGGACCATTCTTTCTCGGCTGGACCGCAGAGCAACGTTATAGAGGGGATCAGGCTGCATCGAGCCAGACCGAGTCAGGCGGAATAAAGAATGTGCTACTTCCCGTCACTGTTTTCGAAATAAAGTACGTAATAAAGACTCGAGGGGAACGTAATAAATCTTCATTAAAATGCGATTTTTCCTGTCACGATCCGTTTTGCAATTTAATCATGTAACGATACAGTTTTAGATATAATTAGCCACATTCGCTAAAGTTACAGGCTATACTTCATTAAAACATTTTTTTTGGCAAAATAGGGTACCACAGTTTACTTCTTTAAACATTTAATATTTTAACACAACAATTTACTGCCTAGAAAAGCTGAACAGGTAAGAGGAAACTGCAGATAAAAGTGCCACAGTTTACTGTATATCTGAAGACATACACATCTATTGTCTGTCACTATTGTTTTCACAAAAGGGCAAATAGCCCACATTACTCTTTTTGTGAAGCAATTAGATCTATCTTTCTGTATTTACTTTAAGCCAAATAAGCATTTAAAAAAGACCATATATCAAGAGGTATCACCTTATGATCATCACATATCTTTACACTTTAATTAGTGTAATACTATGTACTTCTTCTGATGTGTACTATTCGAGACACTACTGTATTGTTCTTAGTCATATTAAACTAGACATGAATTAATTAGTTGATTCATCAATTAGTCCAGTAACAGAACATAATCAGCCACTATTCCGATAGTCAATTAATCCTTTCAGTCATTTGTCAAGCAAAAATGCCAAAACATTACTCTTTCCAGCCTAAATATAAATATATAATGATAGGTTCCTTGGTTTCAGCCTATTCATTGTGAGGTTTTGTTGCTTTTCTTAGTTTTATACTATTGTAAATTAAACATATTTGGGGTTTTGACAATTCGTAGAACAAAACAATAGGTCAACTTAATTGGGTTTAGAAAATTGTAAAGATCATTTCTCAATATTCTGATTTTATAAACCAAATAATTAATTGAACAATCAATTTCTACTATGCATTTCACAAGTGAGTTCAACCATAGACTGTAAATATTATTGTCATGAGTTAACAGTCTATGAGTTCAAAAGCATAATTCAAATGCCTTTAAGAAATCAGCTGTAAACCTTTATTTTGAAGGACAACTGCCAAACTTCCTCTCCTGTCCTGTGTGGCCTGTTCAGTTGATTCATTTGAGCTACGGGGACGAAATTAATAATATATATTTTTTATAAGCTACACAAAAAAGAAAAAATGAGAAAGAAAAGAAAATGGAAGAAACGAGAGGATCCTTGCATGTTAAATAGTGGTAGGCGACCCCCCCCAGGCTTACAGAAATGGTTTAACCCTACTGCTCAGCAGCCAATGGGAACTTAGGACACTCACTCATTCAAACCATATACAGTCTATGATTCAAACTGGAGAAGTAGCCAAATGGCTCAAAATCACGTGAAATGAACGCGTAAACAACGCGTTGTCTACGTGTGAAAAATCAACGTGTTGTTTACGTCTGAGAAATCACGTGTATTTGAATTATTTGGCTTGTTTTGACATCTGTCGCTCAAAACCATAGACTCACAACTTTACGAGCACAGCCCTCTTATCAAATCAATGACGCGTGCGCACACACAACAGTATATCCACCAGATTTCCAGGCATAACAAAGCTGCATTTTATTCCATTGTTAAGGAGCAGAGAAGAAAACCCATGTCTTAATTTTATTACATAGTAACATATTTATCTTAACTGTTTACTCTCATCACATTGTAACATAATACATATTCATATTTCAAAAGTTGATTCCATCTTATTAAATAGGAACAGAATAAATATTCACTTCTGAACTCAATGGCCACAACCCTCTCCAACTCTCCAAAGTGGACATAAGCTGAACAGAAGCCTTCCGAGAACCAGGTTTACTGGGACACTTGCCCTTTCCTTCAGCACCCGCACAAACTCACATGCACACACAATTAAACCATACAAACTAACCCCACTCTCACATACTATACTGCATAATTCCCGCAGTTTTATTAGTGACATGTTAACTGCAGAGATGTAGTAATTCCTGTGTACTGTTGTTGATGTACAAAGTGACCATGGTGGCAACACACTGCCTAGGTGGTTCAGCGAAATAATTCACCTGTGCTACACTAGAAATGCCAATATATGTGCATGTAATGTAAAGACAAACCATAAAGAGTGTACAGGATTATCATACTAACGCTGCCTCATTCAGGTGTTGCACTGGCAATGAAATAGACTGCAACCATTGCACCGTGATAGGAAATGTAGTTTTGGAGCCAGAGCTGCAGCAAATGCTCCAAACGTCAACAATTTCCCTGCACCTATCTCACGAAGAAGGCTTTTGGAGTTAGCTGGACAACTGTAAATATTCTTGAAAATCTATTTTTCTCCTTTAATTCCATGCTCCAGGTTTTTGCTCAGCTGATGCATCAGGCTAACCACTCAATGCATCTTCATGACACAGGACCCAGGGTGTGTCAGGCATGGAACAGCAACAGGAACCAAGAGGAAACATTAATTTCAGGTTAAACAAGACTTTGTTTTTAAGTGGAGATGATAATCAGATATGACAATGTAAACATCAATGAACAGCTAAACAAACAATACTGTATTTTCTCTCTGTATTGCACAACTCATACTAAATTACATCTCTGAATTCCTGATTATCACATGCCTTCTGCATTTTATTTGAATTGTGCTGCTCATTTGGGTAATGTTAAAGATTTCAAAGTGGTGGATTTTAGTGGGTGTCTTTTATGGATGAATTCTGTATTGCAATTATATGGAACAAGTGTATGGAAAGGGCTTAAACAAATACTACTAGACATACAGAATAAAACTTATTTCAAAATTAAATACATAGCTCACACACATTCCAATAAATCATACATTTCTTAACCAACTGTAAAGGGACACTTTAAAATGAATGTTGAAGCTTTAAAATGGTGAATGTTAAAATTGCTTCCATTTTAAACAGATGGCATGTGAGGAGCGGCTTGCTTCAAAACCCTTCAATACAAGCAGTGGTGCGTTATTTACAGCTTATACTGAATAAATCAAGTCTAGAAGTGATTTGTGTAGTCCAGTTGTGACAAAGAGACGTCACATGTATCAGACATTAAAGAGTTAAAGTGAGACTAGTCAGCAGCAGCTACAGGAGCTCCTTAAGCATTAATGCCATCCATTGACATGGGCCTCTTAAGCTTAGTGACAGAGACCAGTGAAACAGGTCATAGGAAGAAGGAAATAAAACAGTAATAGGTTGCTGAACACAGTCTAAAAAAATAAAGTTTTGTTATTTCTCTGCATTTATAGTTTCCTTTTCCGCACTTTTGGTTCAACCTTCTTCAACTTCAACGCAATGGATACTTTCAAAGAAATTAAACCATGAAAGCGCTATGTACATGCAAAGCCCACTTGGGTCTGCTCAGTTCAGCCAGCCAGGAACTTGATAGTTGTGTTTGTGAGCAAATAGGTCAGTCATGATGCACTGCGAGTATGGGCTGCCTGCAGATGGGGCAGGTGTTGTTTTCAGAGAGCCAGCGGTCAATGCAGTGGATGTGAAACTCGTGGGAGCAGGGCAGGCGGCGCAGCTTGTTGCCCTGGGCATACTCATTGATGCAAACACTGCACGCACGACCCATCTCCCCCTCCAGGTTTGCCTGACCATAGGTACGCGTGGATAGATTGTCAATCTGCTCTTTGGTCAGGCCCCTTGGGTGTTCGTCATCCTCCTCGTCGTTGAGCAAGAAGAAGTGTGCCAGCCGCAGGATGGGTAGAGTACCATTTTCTACCAGGTTGTTGGTGTCTCTGCTGGTCGCTCGTCCCTCTGTGGTGCTTAGTACCCCTCCTCCGAGCCTGGCCTGCCCACCCTGGTCTTCCTCACTACCCACCAGCCCCACCCTCTCCTGATCTACCCCACCTGTACCAACATGGCCAGCTTCGCTCTCATTTGTATGTAGACGACCGGGTGGGCTGGTGCTACTATTTGAAACACTAGCATCTGTGTGGATAGGTGCAACAGTTTCAGAATCAGCCTCGGTCTCCATTAGGGAACTCAGCTCCCCAAATCCGGTCATGATCTGGCGCAAGATGGAACGCAGAGCGGTGGAGTTGGGCTCCCCCAGGCCTGTCTCACTGATGCGCCTAAGTGGAATACGGATAGTGCTCACATAGGTGCGGATCCCAGCTCGCTCAGAGCGGGAAATGGTGCGTCTAAATCCACCACTGTCACTTTCAAATGTGACAGTATTCTCAGCAACCCGGGCACGAGAACGCGTTCTGTTGGCGATGCTGTCCCGATCGCGGTTTTCACCAGGCCGGATCCTTCTCACCTGCAGGTCCAACATGATGGTTGGGTGCCGTCGCACTGCGGAACTTCCTGCTCCTACTACATGCGATTCACTTTCGCGTTCTACTGTCTCTACAGCTGGCTCTGTTAGAGCTGCAGGTTCTGAAACAGCCTCCCCGGTCTCCATGGAAACAGAGCTTGTGCCATTGCCTGGCTCAGCAGTGTGGATGTTAGAGCCACTGACACCACTGCTTGATGGTGGAGTGGTACTGGCAACAGGTATTCTGTGCAAGGGGGAACGGCTGCGCCTTGACAAGCGGGATGAAACCCCACCCCTTGCTGCAGCCCTGCGTGCACGACCACGGGATCGAGTCCTACTGCCACGTGATTCGTGTCCAGCTGTTGGGACATGAGACCCAGACTGTGGTGACACACGGGGACAGTCTATAGAAGCAGACATATCATCACTGCCCTGCTCTACTTCTACATTCAGGGGTGGATGTTGGGAAGGGGTAGTTTGATCAAGAGGAGGGTTAGGAACAGTAGGAGGTGGTGCTAAAGAGTGCAAAGTGGCATTTCTCCTCTGAGCATCAGCTGGGGCGGCCACTGGTGCAGAAAGTGCAGGGGGGCTCATAGAAAGAGTGGTAGTGCTGCTGCGTGTGCGCCTTGTCTGCATCCTCCTACTGAGGGCTGGGCGGGGGGTGGGGTACGGGACTGGCCTTGGCGTGGTTGAAGGGCGAGGGTTGGAGAAAGAGGAAGCAGTACGTATAGAAGGTGAAATTGTGTTTGGGGCAGTCACTGGCAGCTCTGCACTGTCTGCAGTGTCATTATGCTCTCCCGGCTCTGGCTGATCATGGTTAATGTTGATCTCCAGGCTAAAGCGGAATTCTCCACTGTTAGGGTTGGTTCGACTGACCGCACGCCATGTTTGGTTGCCACTCTGCCCACTGCGGGTAGCATTACCAGTGCGTCTAAAAGTGTTAAGCCACTCCAGTAATGAGTCACCATTAGATGTTTCTGCTCCAGGCTCTGGGCCCCCTGTAAAAAACAAACATGGTTAAGTCTGTAAACTAACATGTATTCATCCCAAAATCTATTCTCTTCACCCTAATGAAAGATTGCAATTTCCTGGTGTCCACTTACAATACTGACAGTCTGTTTCATACCTTACTCAAAGCCTGCACTTCCAGGCTATTTGCTGCCAGGCTAAACTGGAATCACAGTTGAACAAACAAAGTTGTGTTGCAACTAGGGCTGCAGCTATCGATTATTTTAGTAGTCGAGCATTCTACCGATTATTCCATTGATTAATCGAGTAATCTGATAAGACATACTTTTGCATTACTAAAAAGCAATAGTAAATAGTGGGATATTTACACAGGCGCCGCAAGAAAAAGGCTAGAAGAATAATTTAAGATCCAAACCACCCGGGTAACAGCCATTTCTCTCTGCTGAGGTCGGGAATAAGATACCGGATACACCAGGCCAGGAGGAGCTTCTACCCTCACGGCACCAGGATCCTAAATGAGGACACTGCCTAAAGTGGGATTTATGCACGCGCGTTTGCCGTGAAAACATACAGGCAACGCAATTTTCTGTTCACGTCAACGGCGCATGTTAAAATCCGGTGCTAATATGGCACCTGTGCCCGGTATCTACCGGACGGAATAGCAATGCGAATTTCGGTGCCACATTACGGTGCCATCTAAATGTCTGCCCTGCTCTCTGATGCTCTGAAATAGACGTTAGAGGCAACAGAAACATCGCTGCATGTCACGCTAGTAAACACTAATAACACGTTACACTTGGCAGCAGGTAACGTAAGCCTACCGTTAGCTACAGTAGTAACTGGATTCAACACGGTTAAAATGCTGACAGCTAAACGGTGTAGTGTCACTGTATTTCACTGCAGAGGATTCCAACAGCGGGACGTACAACCGTCTGCCGCTAAAGCTATGAGCTGAAAGACACAAACTAGCACTGGTCACTGCTGTTGTCGGAAAATCAACACAGACGGGACTAAATGTTGCGTTTACTTAAAACTGGTAAACCTCGGGGTGCATTCAAAGTTATTGTAGAATACCCTTTTCTCATCTGTTTTTGTCTTTTAACAGCAATTTATTGGTGAAAGAAGTAATTATTGTTAAACGTTACGTTATTACATTTTTAATCATCATTTAAATTGCCCCCTTTTTTGTGACGATGTGAAAATGTATCTCATCCGTGACTCAAAACCGTGATCCGAACCGTGAGTTTTGTGATCCGTTGCACCCCTATTCGAGAAGGACGGGAAATTATATTGCAAGCCATTCTCTAATTGTTTCATTATTAAAATGTGTGGTATAGTTATAAAAGAAATGAATTGCTCCAAATATAGGCAGTTTAAAACATGGCAACCGTAAAAGCTGATGCCTGGTTGCCAAGCCGGCAACCACTTTAAAAAGTTAGCGTTGAGCCCTGCAGTGGGCTGTATATATTTAGTTAAATGGATTATAAAAAGCCTTCTTTGCCATGATTTTTAGTAATCAAATAACTCGAGGAATCGTTTCAGCCCTAGTTGCAACCTTGTTTAAACCTTGCATCAATATTTGTCCTAAATAATGTATGAAAAATGTTTCAGGAGCAATCAGTTTAATTCCTTTATAGGCATGTTAATGATTAACCGTTTTACTGTTAACCGACAATACAATTTTTGACCAATTAACACTATCAATTAAACAGTTAAAAACAATATTATTAAAATAAAAAAGTTATCTCACGATTTTGCATGATGTACAATCTATACATGAAACTATATCGATGAGGACTGGCAGGTTAAATTGGCCGTCCTATACATATGCCAGAGTAAGCCAGGCAGACACACAGCTAACAACTCATTTTACAACCTTTCAGGTTGATGCGGTAGATAAAGGCTCAGACATACACGGCGTGGACCACTGTGTACTTGTGTCGGTTGTGCACGCTGTTTCGGGAAAGTGGCTGCATGCGACAATGCACCGAAGATCGTGGCTGCACGACTGGTACAAGTCCGCAGAACGCGTTAAGTATGTCCGAGCCTCCCGGATGGGTGAACTGGGACTCCGTTGCCTTAGCCTGGGAAAACCCTGACGAACTTCCGGCAAATTTGAGATTTGCTCTGCAAGTCAGTCTGACCAAGAGCCCATTCAAGCCCATTTCCAATTTTTCCAAATCGAGGCACCAATCACCGCCGTTGAGGCAGGCTTTACATCAATCACAACCGTTGATGCGGGCTTTACACAATGACGATAGCGCAGCGACGGTGAGCAGCTTTTTGTTTACATTCAACATGACAGCTACCGAAGCGCAGCAGCCTGTTGATGCTGCTGTTGCTGCTACGTCACCCGGCTCGCTGGTCTGATTGGTTGAAGGACTATCCAATGCGCCCAGAGGCATTTGAATTTCAAAAAATTTATGATGAGAGCTTTTTGTCATGTTATTGTTTTGTTTTTTTGAAAGCCAAATTTGGAAAGATCAGATAGAGACAAGTCCCTCACCCTCCTCCCTACCTGCTCCTCGTCTCCCTCCAGCTCTTCTCTCCTCTCCCTCACCACTACTGCCCTGCTGTTCTCCAGAATCAGTAGTCTGCGAGCGCTGCTCAGTACGGGGCTGAGATGACATGCGCTCTTTTGCTCCATCAAGCCGCTGCCGAAGCTCCTCAGCAGTCACCTCCCCTGTGAAACATATGAACATGCAGGCTGTGATGTGCCGTCAGCAGCAATAGGTCACAAAGAATTAGCCCTGTTTCTATAGTGAGAGCAGATTATTGCTTTCATACATTGTGACATATTGTATTCGTTGTTAATTTCATCTGCTTGAATTACATGTTAAGTAAGCCTACATTGACAATCCCAATCATTGTGTTAACATAACGTGTCCCTCCTCACCAGGGGTGCCAAGCAGGTTGCTGTCTCTCATTAGGCGGTACTCCTCTTCACTCAATTCATTAATGAAGTGATAGTATGCCTCCTCCCGACGAAGACGCTCTGCCTGCCTCCGCCGTTCGTCTCCCCCACCAGGAGGGTCCATCACCGTGAAAAGTGCTGGCAGACAGATGAGTGAGGGCGTCAGTCAGGGGTGGAATGTCATTTAAAGCTACCCATTATAGCTTTACATTTAGCATTCATAAAATAAGGGATGAAGTCACCCGTTGAGCCTCTGCAATTCCACTGTTCAAGTGGACATGCTTATATGTGATTACAATATGTTGATCAACTTACTAAGCAACTATTTGATTATCTTTTGGAAAGATAAAGAGCATATGCTTTCCTCGGCTCTATATCTCTTCCTGGGTTTTATTAGATACTAAGATAAGAGCAAAAAACAAATGCTCAAGTTAGATTTGTTTGATTACCTTAGCCTTACAATTAATAATCGCTAGCCAATGACGAGTTAAGACAATGCCATCCATTTTCTATCGAAAGACTCCACCAGCAAGAGACTGAGTATTCTTGCTAACGTCGCTAACGTTTAGTCCGAAGACTAGCGCCGTAAATGAATGTAATTTAGCATGTGGATAAATGCTCAATTCATTCAATGTAAGGAACAGACAATCACGATCCTAATAACAACGTAGTCTTCATGTGAGCTAATGTTAGCCAAGTTACAACAGTAGCTACGGAAGGCCACGGAATAAAGCAACAAAACTGGCGTTGTCATCCTGGTTAGCCACCAATCACCGGCCTAGTGTTATTGACGGACACGCTAAGCGTCCAATCACTGCTCTACAAAGGAGGGCCATCCCATCAACTAAACGGAGGTCTTGTCCAAGTAAACGCAGGGCAAAGAAGGAAAGACAAAGAATCGTGTCAGTTTTATGACAGAATTAGATAAACGAGATGTTAATGCCTGACAATGATTAACTGCGTTTCCACCCAAACACAACAGTCAGCTGTGGACCTTTCAAGCATGCTGAGTGTCATTTTGAATGCGCAACGCTTTAGTTGCTAACCGAGCACTAGCAATTTAGCATATCTAACGTTAGCGAATAGCAGTCCGTCGACACTAGTGTTAGCTAGGTGAGCTGTGAGGCTGAATAACTCTTCAGATATAAATGTGACAAACTGTTTTATGAAGCAGTTGATGTATACAGAAGTTAACACTTAACCCTAGCATAGTTTTACAAGAGATGACAGTGACATTAAAATGAATTTACTACCTGACAAAGCAGCGATAATATGGACGGTTTGCTTTGCTCTCCCTTCTCTCACAAACCAAGATGGGACCAGTGGTGCTACATTAGACCTTCCGTCAAAAACAACCTCCCTGGCTACATTGGTTCCTAGGTAACACAACATCTGCAACATGATAGCTCAATGTTTGTTGTCCAAAAAGGGTACACTGAGCGCAACAAATTTACTATAGTTATTAATTCCCTTTTGTGAAACTATACTATGGCAAACAGTGCAGCTTTTATTTACTGCCGTTTTATAAAGATATGATGCTGCTGGTACACTATGGAGTAGAGCAGGCCACCTACAACATGCATTGTAAAACTTCAAATTTAAGTAAAATTTATAGTCATACAATCGTACACAGCACAACGTAGTGAAATCAGTTATCTGCATTTAACCCATTCTAAGCATTAGGAACAGTGGGCATCCACTGTATTTCTAGTATATCATACTAGAATGTAGGCTTATTATGTTATGCATAGCAAAATGATTGTATTATAGCACTAATAGGCCACAATAGGGCAAAAATATATACTTTTTTTTTTCAACATACGGCTGTTATGATTGAATAAACTTATACATCATCTCTAATTATTATAGTGTGAATTTCCACGTGGTGTTGTCTGTCTACCCATTTTCCTTTTGCTCTTTCTCTGCTGCAGGGCTGTCTTCACGACGTTTTGCGACAGTGCCGTGCGCGAATACGGCGTCGTTACCGAGTGAAGTGCGTCTCTTTGGAGCAGATACCGGCTGAGAGAAACGCAGCAACAAGAGAAAGGAATATATTTCGGGCTCGTTTTTCATCTGGATTATCTCCGGGCACCGCGCATCCCATCTGGTACAAACAATTTAATCCAAAAACTCGATGTGGAAGATAGGCTGAAAGAAGAAAGGGCTACGCTGGGGACGGCAACTAGCCGAATTACTAAATCGAGCTCGTTGAAGTAGCCTAGTTGCCTCCCAAGCGACGCTTTAAAAAAAAAAAAGAAAAGAAAGGAGGGGATATATTGAGCCCAAACAGTGGTGAAAATGGACTATGATTTTAAAGTGAAGCTGACCGGCGAAAGAGAGCGTGTCGAGGACCTGTTTGAGTACGAAGGATGCAAAGTGGGACGAGGCACCTACGGTCATGTATACAAGGCGAAGAGAAAAGATGGGTGAGTTGATGACCAGCAAGGCCTCTAGCCTGTGAACCCTTTGCCAGTCCCCCTCCCTTTCCCAAATACATTTTAATTACTTCTCTCATTTATTTTCTCTTTAAAGCTGGTGTGCCACTGTTTGGCCTATTTAAGGCATAGTTAGAGATGTATGTGGAGTAATACATGTAACATGTATTACAATTACCTACCCTATCAGGATGTTGATTACGCTTTTTGTCGTCAAACAGGTTTACCATTGTGAATGTGGCTTCCCTTTCTATGATGTTTTTCTTAAACATTTCTGAAGCATATATTTTGTCATTTGTTGTTGCTTTTATTTAGTAAACTTAAGAGCCTTAGCAGGTGATGAGGTAAATGTAGGATACTCAGGTGCATGTGCAGGCATTTGGTAAGGGTGTCAGTGGTCTTTTTTTTTTTAAAGGGAGGGGGTTGCTTTTATAATGCTCAAGGAAACTATCTCTACACCAGTCTATATGAATTTTGCCATCTCCCAAAAGGCTTTGTGAGAATGATTAAAAATCGTTAATTTGAAAAGGAATCGAACATGTCTTTTGTCATCCAAAGCAGTGTTTAGTCGTGTATATGATAAAATATGTTCTCTAACATGCCTACATTTTTGTCCATGTTGATTATATGCTCTTGTTTGTCCTTATTACTCTTAATATCAGCCCACCTTCATTCCCTTTTGTTGTGCATTTTGTGGCTTTTTTGCCTTTTAGTCAACAGTGGAGAGATGTCATGATATAAGGGGAGGGGAAGATGGGGAATGACATGCAACTAAGGTCCCTGGCTGGACCTGAATTGTGTATACTCCGTGGTTCGTGGTCAGCACCTAAACTCACCTTCATTTCTTAACCTTGTATGTGTTTACCTTCTCCCAACTGTTTCTAATATAGTCCATGAAACCGTTACATGTGTCTGGACCAGAGCTGGGGAGAGCTAAAAGGCAGCTTGAGCCACAAGGCCCATACTAGGCCCATTATCATAGCCTGGACCTACTGGCAGCCAGAACCATACAAAACAGCCCTAAAGTGTTTAAAGAGGTGGCTGTTTATTAGACTCTGTGAGATCATTTGTGCTGCAGCAGTTGGACGAGGCCTTAGGAAACACAAAGCATGGGTTTATGAGATGATTTAGGCCAGGGGGAGGGAGGGGTTATAACCAATTTATTCAAGTGAAAGCCAGTCCTAGTGCTCTGTCACTCGCCAGCTGCCAGACAGGACCTGTTTCCTCTCCCCCTGTATTGTTTTGAGCCTCAGAGGTGAGCTTGATTACACAAATCTGGGAGTAATGCAACTCGGCCTCTTCTCAGAGTCCCTGTGCCAGCTGCCAAGTGCCCCCCTTGATGTTTCTGTGCAGACAGCTCTCAGGGGGCCCGCAGTCTGGTCTGGTGTTGATGTTGTTCCTCTCTGTTTGTAGGAAGGATGATAAGGACTACGCCCTCAAGCAGATTGAAGGCACTGGCATCTCCATGTCAGCCTGCAGAGAGATTGCAGTAAGAACTGCCTGGCTTACTCTGTCCCTTGTTTGATCTCTGTTCAACACCCTCATGCCATTCCTAGGTGGCTTATGTAATAACTGAATCACCTTCACAAAGTAGCTTTTGTAAAGTAACATCAGACATAAAACAAAAGAGCCAAAATGAATCACAGAACAATAAAATAGACATTAATGTAATGCATACAAAGGGTAGACAATATCATTAATATAAACTATGTCCTCAGTATCAAACATATTCTTTAAAAAAATGTGTTAATAGTTGCAAGTTATTTTTATTGTAATGCATTCAGTTGTACAGGTGATATTGTGTTTGTCCTTGTTGGTATTATTTATTGAAGTCAGTACAGTAATTTCCCCACTTTTAGCCATTAATAACAGCATTACCTAGAACAAAATGGCTATTAGTCATTCTTG